>NC_135500.1:100019393-100319393 GCF_052857255.1 Amblyomma americanum
CGAATAAATACAGGCTAATATCACCGACCTCTATATGCTTCAAGATACTCGAACACATGATGTATTCTCACATTATGACTAATCTTAAACAGAACAACTTGCTTCATAACAGCCAGCATGGCTTCTGCAAATATTTATTGTGTCAGACAGTTATTTCAGTTAATAACGGACCTTCATCAAGCATTCGAAACCTGTACATTGACTCCATCTTTACTGATTTCTTGAAAACCTTCTATTATTTGCCGCATAACCTTGTGATGACCCCCATAATGCGCAGGTCCACACGGGACGGAGAGGCAAAGAGACACCGTATGGCTCAGTTTAAACAAACAGGTATATTCAATAATTACACATGATTAAGATTATACATCAGAGGCTAGGGCGTCCGAGCTTACGTGCCGACGACTTCATGGGGGCGAAGGAGTGGCTCCGGAGTTGGGCTCGAGCGGTTGCTGGCAGAAGCTGCACGCCGACGGGCTTCGGCGCTGAAGGCCCTCTTCGCGAACGATGTCGTCCTGAGCGTGCTTGCAGTAGAATTTCAATAGTCGTCCGTTTCTTCGAGGATGGTTCACAAACCCTTCCTCTAGTGTCGTTCGGCTTGGAAGATGAACAGGAGGCGAGCTTGTAGATGATGACAGCAGAGCATAATTTTACAACAGAACAAACTTTGCACTTCTTTACTCATCGACCGGGCAGGTTAGTGCCTAAGTAGCATCACATTACATGCTAAGCATGGAGCCCCAGCTCAGACTGGACTGCATCCGTTTACATGCGCTTTTAAGCACTTGATTAACAAAGGACTAAGGGCGGTCATTTTCAGTGGCCCGCCCAAAGCATCAATTCTCCAATCCAAAATAACATGCGAGATGGGGACCACCCCTTGGGTGGGGCTTAGCCTCGAACCCAGAGTCTGTTAACAATACAAACTAAATAAACAACAAAAACGCCACCACTCTCTCTCAAGTGAGAGTATACACAGGCTCTCTCTTCGGAGCTAATTCACTAGCGCCTGTCTTTCCACATTCTTGGCGAGTCTTGCCTGTCCGCCATGACAGGTGTCCGTCACGGCCCTTCTGGGAAGCTGTGGGTGCCTTCCCGGCGATAGCCCACGACAAAGGGGGGGGGGGAGGGAAAGAATGTTGTCCCAGTGGCCCGGAAATTGGGGAGGATAAAGCCTGTTTCCCCGGGGCGGCGGCGGGTCCGGTTTTTCTGGTCGTCACTCAAAGAGCATGGCTGGGTAATTGATGATGCCGCTGTCACGGGTCTCCGTCTACGCCGCGCCGTCGAACGTGGATCCTCGTAGCATACACGGAATGTCACAACCTTCTGATGATAAAAATACGTAACCTGCAGCTGGATCAACATACTACGGATTTCTTACAAGCCACGTTCAATCATTTAAGTTAGAGAGTTTCTTATCAAGACGAACAGGCTTTGCTTCCGGAGTTCCTCAGGGTTAGGTGCTGGGTGCGCTGCTTTGCTCAATATACTATATTAATAACATGACGTCTAACGTAATATCAACATTAAGATTATTTGCAGATGGCTGTGTAATTTACGGAGCAATATCTAACCCTTCCGACATCATTGCTCTAGAGACTAACCTTAATGAGCTAACTCATTGGTGCAGCAGGTGGCAAATGATAACGCATATAAAACAAAACTTGTCAAGTTTACTTCCGTTACTATCACGAGCCCTAATGCCTACGCAGTCAATAATACTGTCATTGAGACTGCTGCGTTGGCGAAATAACTCGGTGTTAACTTTAACACTAATTCTTCCTGGAAAACTCATTGAACTGACCAGTACGAAAGCCTGAAAAAAATACGTCTTCTTAAACGCCGACTGCATCAGGCCAGCCAGGACACAAGATTAAATGTATTCAATACACTAATCAGGCCGCCAATATAATACGCAACAGTCATTTGGAATTCTAATCATGCCTATATCATTAACACGTTGGAATCTACACAAAACAAAGCTGCCTGATTCATCCTTTCCCAATACTCTCGGCTACAGAGTGTAACAGCACTGAAAATATCGCTTCATCTTCCTTCACTGGTCATACGCAGAAAATTCAGCCGTTTATTCTTTTCCCATGCACTCTGCCACAGCAACACACCACTTGCATGGCACCATATTATCCCGGCACCGCACACATCGGCTCGTGTAGATAATATCAAGAAGAATACAGAGACACCGCGGTGGCTTAGTGGTTATGGCGCTCGGCTGCTGGCCCGGAAGACGCGGGTTCGATCCCGGCCGCGGCGGTCGAATTTCGATGGAGGCGAATTCTAGGCCCGTGTACTGTGCGATGTCAGCGCAAGTTAAAGAACACGAGGGGGTCAAAATTTCCGGAGCCCTTCACTACGGCGTCTCTCATAGTCTGAGTCGCTTTAGAACGTTCCTTTTATCATTGCGTTTATCTCTGAAACATCGTCATTTCGAATAGCTTTTGCGGCGGCTGCGTTTTTATGGAGGTAAAACGCTGAGGCGCCTGTGTGCTGTGCGATGTCAGTGCACGTTAAAGAACCTCAGGTGGTCGAAATTATTCCGGAGCCCTCCACTACGGCACCTCTTTCCCTCTATCTTCTTTCACTCTCTCCTTTATCCCTTCCTTTACGGCGCGGTTCAGGTGTCCAACTAAATATGTGAGACAGATACTGCGCCATTTCCTTTTCCACAAAAAAACAATTAATATTATTCTTATTACTATTCTGTCATATTTATAATCTTGTAACCTGGAGTGACGTGCGTTTTTATTCCTTTTCGGTTCACTATTTTTTCTTTTGTTTGGGTGTGTGTGCGTTGTGGGAGTCGGCCGTTACGTTCTGAGAAATGTTAGATGCCATGTTTCGTAACTTACAAAGGTAAATTTTTCTTGTCTTTTATGAACTCCTTTATTAGCCTATCTTACTATATGTTTAGCTTTTGCTCTTCTTCAACTTATGTGTTCCCAGCCAATTTTTCCCCCTTTCGCGTATTATTTTGCTCCTGACTTCTTAGGCCACTTATTCCTGTTTTCAGCTTATTGTATTTCGTTTAGAATATTTGCTAAGTTATTTCTTAAGACATAAAATGCTATAATTTTTTTTTACACTGTGACCAGCAACCTTGCCTCTAACATGTCGCGCCTGCTGTTCCCGCTTGTTATATTTATGTAGATCAAGCTGCAGTGCACAATCAAGCACCCACGAAGCCATCACATGCTATTCTGCGCCATCGACGCTATCGACCTGCACGTCTGCAGGGGACACAGAGGTAATATTTTTTTGCCGTGGTTTTTGCTGTCCATCACAAACAATGGGCACCCTAAAGCCTAAAGAGAACACTGTGGAAGTAAAGTTTATTTCAGTCAGAATATATGAACAGCTCTCTACATTTTTATAAGCTGTTTTCACTCGAGTATGCACATACAGTTCCTTTCATGGACATGAAGGAGCACTGTACTCTGGACTGCCACCGGTTTTAAAAGTGAGCGATAAAGGGCGTTTAACCTAGCACTTTACACAATTTTTAAAAATATGCTTTTTAGGTAAGAACAGCGCTTTTTTGGGCATAACATTATCAGCGATGTAGCGCATCAGAGTACAGCTTAAATATGCAAACTGACAGGCTGGTTAACACTGAATCATTCACTTTCTAGCTAATACTCTTAGGCTCCTTAACTACTGAGAGGCACGTAGCCTACCGTAACTAAAACCCATATCACTTTTTAGAATCTCGAAAACGTGGTTACCGCGAGCCCCGGAACAAACCGTTTCAATAGCACGACAAATCTGCTCCATGGCTGCTCAGTGGTTATGGTGCTCGGCTGCTCTCCCGAAAGACGCAGGTTCGATCCCGGCCACCGTGGCTGCGTCTCAATGGAAGCGAAATGCTAGAGACTCGTGTACTGTTCAATGTCAGTGCACGTTAATGAATCTCGGGTGGTCTAAATTATCCGGACCTCTCCTTTTACGGCATCTCTCATCCATGGCCTCAATCGCATTGGGACCCATGAAGCAACCAAACCGACAAATTTCTGTTGTTTTAGTTTTACAGAGTAAGCTGTTTGGCTTAGTAATATAGCGTGGAATCTGCAGCATCACCGTTAAAACCTCAGATACTTAGTGAATTGTAGTCTAACAAAATATAATGTAAAATAACTAAATTTCATTCATTTAAATTCAGTTCTCACCTGCCAACGGCGTCCGGTAGCCATGGTCAGCAGGTGGCAGAGTGAAGAAAGCAAAATTACCCTCTCCACTTTAGAGATAGGAGGGAAAGAGAAGTGCGAGACGGAAGAGAGACAGATGGTTGGAGGCGAGGGGTGGCCTAGTGACTTGGGAGGTTTTGGCGGGAGCGGAGAAACACTCAACCCTAAGGTGGCTGCTACGGGAAGAACCACGAGGGTGGAAGCAGGAGGTCATGACGAGGGCGGAGGAATGGGCAATCTGAGGTTGGTTCCAAAAGAGACTTTAGGGCTAAAGCAAAACTATAACAGCTTTCGCTCATTCGTGCGCTATGCCGGTGAGTCTAGCCCTGCGATGTTTAACTGCAGTCGTCACTGGCTGTAACAACACCACGCTCTCCGTAACGCAGTGATTTGCTAGTTTTCGTAGCAACAGAGCAGGCCATGGGAAAGGAATCGTTAGCACGATTTTTAATGCCTCGTGAACTGGTCCTAGCACTAAAGGTATTGCTGTTGGACCACAAGAAACACCCATGCACCTTTCACGCTTATTTTCGGACTGCAGAAGAAGTACATTGCTAGGGATTTTAAGCTACCTATCTTCTACCTATCTTCACTCCTTAAATTACTTTGTGTCTGACAGTATTCCAACTGCTTTTCGCAGAACACCTCGATCGACGCTGTGGATTCGAAGATGGCTGGTGCTGGTGGTCAAGACACGATGCATCAGAGAACAGCGTATCCTGGACCCTGGGTGGAGGAACAGCTAAAAGTAAACTACCAAAACCAGGTCGCGACCACAGCTTAAATTCCAGTGAAGGTAATCATGGGCTTAGTTCCTACAGCACTATGGTTCGCGCATGTGATGCACGCTGCTACAGTACACCGTACTGTCCTTTCAGGGAAGGTATATAAATTTCCGAAAACAGCCAACTGGTCGTGCACACGATAGCTATTGCTATGTGAAATAAACCTTGCGCAGTAAACTGTAGCCATTAGTGCCATGTGCCGGAACTAAGAGCTGTAAGCTTCACCCCATGCTTAATTAAAATATTACCATTGAAAAGGGGTTTCATGGCCCTGAAAGAACCAGGTACTGAACGGTGTTCTGATCATAGGCAGTTGTTCTAGAGCCAGCCAGCAGTGCGTGCTCAGCGATAGCACTGCCGCTACCGCAATGACACATCGTCGTTACAATTGCCCCCGGGGAGGAAAGGAGCCAGCCTGGCGACTCAAGGCGTAGCGCACATCACTGGGTAATGGTAAGTCTTCGGGCGACTGATATGCACCGTTTCACGGCCATGACGGTGAAGGTCAGAGGAGGGTGTCAATGGTTCGATGACATACATCACAGGGGAAGCTTGAGACATAACACGGTAAGGTCCGTGATATTATGGCGTAAGCCTTTAATGGCTCATACTCCCGTCCGTCCGTTCAACGTTACATCCAGCGTCTGGGGTGACTCATCGACGAGCACAGCTGCCAAAATATTAAGGCGAAAGCCTTTAACGACATATTCTCGCGTCCGTCCGTCTGTCCGTCCGTCCATTACGCTCTTCAACTCGATAAGAAAAGAAATCTTTGTGCACGATGAGATTCGAACCATCATCCTTCCGTTCCCCAGCCGAGCGTGCTAGGGACTACGCTACTTCCTGCCAACGCACATGTAGTTCTCCTTGTCTAGGACGCTGGATAGTGTGTGCAGAAAGGCTTCCAACCAAACGGATGCCTCCCAAACGCCCTCCAGTGTCTCCAGCATTTAAGATTCACAAACAATTGTGTACTTAACATCTTAACCACACATCAAAGACACAAGCAGCAAAACCACGCTAAGGGCTTTCGCCTCACCGCACTTTAGGTAAAAAAAGTGCCCCCTAAATTTTTTGGCGAGGAATTTAGACGAAAGGCCAGGAGAGCCAGCAGGGATTCAGAGCCAAACAAGGGAGCCGGTAGGAAAGGGTACATGGGTTCGACCACCAAAATCTCGGTGCTCTTTTTGTCGATTCAGACCATCGGACGTGAGGGAACGGGCGAGCCGGCGGCATTCCTCGGCATACTTGGCAATTTCAGAAGCAGGTGCGCCGTCTGATGCATCAGGATGGTAGGGAAGAATTTTGTCAAGCATAGTTGTAGGTTCGCGTCCGTAAAGAAGAAAGAAGGGAGAATATCCGGCGGTGGACTGGACGACGGTATAATATGCGTAGTGACGAACGGAAAGACGAGGTCCCGGTTAGAATGGTCGGGACTGATGTACAGTTGTGGGCAAAAGTTTGCGGGATGCAGATTCGAGAAAAATAATTTATAATTGCGTCGGATCACTAGCCAGTCAGTATTTGTTTCCGCGGAGGACCACACATGTCTTCTAATGATTTCATGCTTTTCATTAACCTCGCTATCCTAATGGCAGAGAAATAAATTATTTTCCGACAACCAGCATCCCGCAAACTTTTGTCCATGACTGTACATGGTGAGCAGGTCAGCCACCGTCCGGTTAAACCGTTCGGTAAAGCCGTTGGTCTCAGAATGGTACGCTGTGCAGGTTCTGTGAACAATGCGGCATTCTGCGAGGAGCGCCTGGACAACCTCAGATATAAAAACACACGGCCGCGGTCGCTCAGAAGCTCACGAGGGGCGCCGTGGCAGAGAATGAGCTGGCGGAGAATGAAGAAAGCCACATCTCGCGCTGTAGCCGCCGGAAGAGTCACCATTTCAGCATAGCGCGTGAGATGGTCTATGACGATTTTAACCCAGCGGTTACCAGGAGGGGAAAAGGGCAGGGCCCGTAAACGTAGATGCCGACGCGATCAAAGGGACGGGCAGGGCAAGATAATGGTTGCGACGGGCCAGAAAGGCGCTGTGTTGGTGAATTGCGGCACTGCAGTCAAGGCATGGGTGAATGTACTTGCGTAAAAAGCTGTGCATTCCACGCCAGTAGTACCGGTGCCGAAGTCAAGTGTAGGTTTTCAAAACACCAGCATGAGCAGTCTGCGGGTCGTCATGGAAAGAGGCGCAGACTTCAGCTCGTAGGGGACGAGGAATGACGAGGAGCCATTTGCGACCGTCAGGCATGTAATATCGACAATAGAGGAGACCATAGTGCAGATTGAAATGGCTGGCTTGACGCCGAAGGGAGCGAGAGGCTGCCGCCGTAGGGCGCCCCGACATATGGTGCACGAGAGATGTAATCAAGGGGTCCTTAAGCTGTTCCACAATCATGTTTGGTGGGCGCAACAAGGACAGCACGGGTCAATGCTGGAGATGGTCGCAGTGTCGGAAGGCAGCGGAGAGCGGGAGAGGACGTCAGCGTCAGAGTGCTTGTGCCCGAAGCGTTAGACGACTCGAATGTCGGGCTCCTGAAGGCGCAAAGCCCAGCGGCCAAGTCGAGCCGATGAATCCTTAAACGACGAAAGCCAGCACAAAGCGTGATGATCGGTGACTACGTCGAATGGATGACCGTAGAGGTATGGTCGAAATTTGTTTATCGCCCATAGGATGGACAAGATTTCTTTTTCTGTGACGGAGTAATTGATCTCGGCCTTGGACAGCGTGCGGCTCGCCTAGGCGACAATCTATTCTTGAAATCTAGGCATTCGCTAGGCGAGCACAGCACCAAAGCCTACGCCGATAGCATCCGTGTGTATCTCTGTCGGGGCGTTGGGGTCGTAATGGCGAAAGATGAAGGGTGAAGTAAGCAGCCGACGTAAAGTAACAAAAGCTTCATCGTATTGTGAATACTATGACGACAAAGAGCTCTGGGTTTGAAGCCACGTCAAAGGTGAAATGATGGTAGCGAAATTTCGTATGAAGCGCCGAAAGTAAGAACAGAAGCCAATGAAACTCCGCAGTTCTTTGAGAGTGGACGGCTTTGGAAAGTCGGAAACCATGCCAAGCTTTGCTAGATCCGGAAGGATGCCGTCTTCGGATACGAAATGGCCGAGTATGGTCAGTTGGCAAGCTCTGAAGTGGCATTTCTTCAAATTTAATTGCAGGCCGCCGGGGTGAGGCAGGTCAACACTTGGCACAGGCGAGTCAGATGTGTGGAGAAGTCGGCCGAGAAAACGACGATGTCGTCGAGGTAGCAAAGACACGTCTTCCAGTGCAAGCGACGCGAGACGTGATCCATCATGCGTTCGAATGTTGCGGAGGCATTGTTGCGGGAGCAAAAGGTGTTTAATGGCCCTGAAAGCACCAGGAACTGAACGGTGTTCTTCTGGACGTCGGCGGTTGTTCTAGAGCCAGCCAGCAGCGCCCGTTCAGCGATAGCACTGCCGTTACCGCATTGACACATATTTGTGGCTACACCCTTAATAGTTGGCTGTGTCACCCTTGATAATTTGGTCTTTGTGGACAAGTGGTCTTGATGAACCTGGGGCTGGGAGCTACTTCTTCCTGTTATGAAGCAGTCGTGCAGAGGAGCTATTGCAATAAACTCTCCATTCGAGGAAGTTCAAAAGGCCGTACAGACATTATCTGCACGGTGAGTCGGTACACCATCGTTATTCGAAGCACAGCGCAACAAAACAACAGCAAGAGATATGCATGTACGACACACGCGTGCGCTGTTGTGAAAGAAGACAAGTGAGGCATTTAATACTCCTGTTTGGTAACCGCGGCCGATATTTAAGAAACAAGTTTTAAATCACCAGTGTAAAATTTAGGTCGGGTCAAGTGGATTGATGCGGAGGAAATGCGATGTCATTCTGCTTTCAGTCGCCAATCTGTTGTAGTTCTGATTCTGTTCAAATTATGATACTATTCCAATTCTTTGTATACTTTCTTTCAATCCCTAATACAATCCAGTCCTGATTCTGTTCCACATGCAACTACACAACTGCGCAAAATGTCTGACATTGCTAGATCACGGCCAGTCCTCATACCATTATAGCGAACCTGCGTTGCCCAGGTGGCACTGAAAGTGTTCAAATCGGCAACTAAAACTGCTGCCGTCAGCCGCTTGGGCCACTGCAAACACGAGAGCACATTATAATAGATTAGAAGCCCGCGTCTGGCCGATAACATTCGCTGCCTAGGTTCTATCGGCATAGCCCAGATAGCTGACGCATGGCACGTGTGGCTTCGACAGAGCGAGGAAGCTCATGCCAATAAGCGCATTAAGGTGGCGTTGAAAAGCGCTACGAGTGCACCAGAAACTGCTTGCTCCTCTTGCTAGGCAATGTGTAGCGGCGCGCAGTCGACACGGCAATTTAAACGCAGGTTTCCTATCGGCGTAGTAGCGGAGCAGTTGAGAGATGCCCCACTGAACTCACAGGGGGCTGTCTCATACACAGCCACCGGTGGAGTTTGTGATATCCAGGTTACTCTTCTCGAGCAGTGCGTGAAGGAACAGTTTGCGCAGGCTGCATTTTTGCCCTCATTGTTCTTAGGGAGGCTGCATATTTGGCACGCAGGCATGGTGTTGCTCAAGTCATATTCCTCTTAGAGGTTATCGCTTGTGCTGAGTCATTCTTCCGTCCGGCGTCTGTCTAAATCTCCTACAAGTGGAGAGGGCAAGCGATAGCGGGGGACAGTTAACACCCTCCAAACACCACGTAGCAGGAGGAGGGTACACACAGACGCCGAGATCCCGGACTTTTCGACTTCATGGCCCTCCTAATGCTACACGTTAAAGGTATTGAAACAAAGCGGTACAAGGATAGCTTGGACATGCTCTTTCGAGCAAATCTACAGCATCGTTACGCTCTATCTTACATGTGTGTTTCACGTTGTCATCCAGATGCGCTATGCTATGAAAAACAACGTCGCATGGTACCGGAATCATTCTTAGCATTCTCAAACTTTGTGTAGCCAAAATGAGAAATTGGAATTAAAAGGTACAATGCAGTAGAAAATAGGCCGTAAAACCAAATAAAACATAAGGATTTGGACAGAGTTCGGATTGCTGTTGCTTAGGCTATGAGCCCGCACTGTACGTTTACAGGTTTACATGGGTAATCCTGGCCAGAGATGACAGCGACTAGGTTTCAACCTTGTTTTTGAACTGCACGAAACCTTTACAGAAGTCAAACCCTGTTTAAGGACCCTAATCTTAGCACACACAATGAATAGGACATATACTTCGTGTTGTATCCTCTGCTAAGCAGTATGGACATTGTGAATACTAGTCTCGATCTCAGCTGGGGGCGGCTATAGCGTGAATATTCTTGAGACAAAAACAAGACAGAGGACCGAAAACAGCGAAGCCGAGTTGTAATTAAATTAAAAAAGGCAACAAAAACAGCAGGGGACACTGAAGCGCTGCCATAAGGGAATGACGCGATAGCGTATTGGGTTAATTGTCATGTAGGCAGAACGTCATCCTCTACATCCATAGATCCCTGGTAGTCCTCATGCGCCTCCTGGCACACTGGTACAGCGGTTAAGCGATGCGCCCCTGCCCTGCGATGACAGGTGCTCCCGGCGATTGCTTTTGAGCGGCCGAATTTGCTCTTCCCGAGCGACCAATCATTAATTTAACTGCCACCTGCCATGGTGGCCAGTTTCATCTTTATCCGGCGGGCAGGTTGTGATTGGGCTGCAAGGTCACGCGACCTAGGTGGTCGCTTGCCCCCTAGGTTTCTCTCTGGATACAACCTGCCACAGCCATGCCCGTGATTTTTCGCTGGAAACGCTGACGTGCGGAACGCAGACACCGGATTTTCTGGACAACGGGGCCTCTTTAACGCTCTCGCGTTAATACAAGCCAAATAGAAAAGCAATGAAGAATTAACCCATAACATGCACTCAACACAAGAGACAAAAGGGAAGTGTTCACCAAGACAGCGAGTGTCCCTGGTGAAGCCGATGCATCTGCGGCTGGGTAGGACGCAGGTTGGTGTGCCGCAGAGCGTTGATAGAGAGGCGTCGATGGGAACGGCGCTGAAAGACCCCAGCGACAGGCGGCGCAGATGTCTACCAGAGGGTGGCACTGGATGGCCCCGAAGCCGCAGGAAGCCGAACACAAATGACCACGGGAGACCGGCGGCTGGTGATGCGTTGAACAACCCGGTAACTCGAGCAGGCCACGGCAGCACAGGACGCAAGAGGTCTGGCGTCGGCGATCCAAGGGTGGCCAAAGGCAGCACGGACACACCGTCGGTCACCCGCCACATCCACGCGCTTGAATGCCACTTCATCTGCTGCGCTATATTCTTAAAAATTTCGTATTTCCGAAACGCAAGCCCTCCACTCCTCGAGCACTTCCTTCTCTTTTTTGAAGCCACACTTGCGCGTGCGCACGTGCCACGGGTACAGTGGCTAGACACTGTACCACGGGGCTTGGCTGTTAGGCGCGTAGTTCCAATGCCATCACACCACATAACACTTTTATTGTGTTTGCGCACGTCACGCCACATCCCATGACCAATAAAATTCCATCCTGTGAAAACTGAACCTCATGAATTTTTTGCTTATTAGAAGGGTTTGCTGATCTGATTATACGCGGTTCAACCATGTAATAATGGCTCATCAAATCAGGTAAACATGGTGTCAAAGTTGCTATGGAAAAACCACAGTTCACTTCCACTATACATTCATATGGCTTGCGGCTATACTGGAGGGAACCCCTCATGTAAAGCCCTCAAGGGCTCTCGAGGTATCTATAATAAAAAAAATAAAAAAAATCAACTAATGGCTCCCGTAACTAATGTGTGGCAATATTGCAGTCGATATTTTAGGAGACTTTTATTGCCAGTGAATTCGATCGAATATTTGATTTCTTTGTTCGAAAAATTAGGCAGTAGGAGCTGGGCTGCAGTTCCCAGCTTCACAGATCCATTGGGATAAAGTTCAAGCTACTGTCTCTAATAACACTGGTAAAAACTTTTTTTTTTCTGTGGTGAGCCTAACCTGGCTGAAATCATGCTGAAAGTGATTCTTTGCAATGGTCATTCATGTTTCAGTCTACAATTCAGAGGTCAAGAAAGTTGGAACTTGCATTTTAGTTAAAGGAAGTAGAGTGTACTATGTAATTGACCACCAGAAAGAAATTTAAGAGACAAAAATAAGGCTCCGTTGATCAGAGGTCAACCTACGTACAGGGCCTCATCCAACTAACTGCATAAGTCAAGCGGAAGAAATTGAAATAGACGAGCGATGGAAAGTGGCGGGGAAGCACCTTATGATTTGTTATGGTAACTGAATGGGAGCCAAGATAAATCAAGCTACGGAACGAAGAAGACAGACTAACTGGTGAAAATTGGTAGATAGGGTGAATATTGGGCGAAGATTGGATAAGGTAGACGCAACTGGCGTAGGAGACGGCGACAGACTAACGGGTGAAAATTGCTAGATAGGTTGAATATAGAGCGAAGGTTGGATAAGGTAGACGCAGCTGGCGTAGGAGACGGCGACAGACTAACGGGTGAAAATTGGTAGATAGATTGAATATGGGGCGAAGAATGGATAAGGCAGACACAGCTGGCATAGGAAACGGCTAATTCGAGATAAAAAGTAGGGTCCTATGACGTGCACTGGACGCAGCCTTGATGTTGATTATTGTATGGAAGCGGACGACTTGTTGCGCAGGCATTATTTGTCGAGTATGCTGGCGATGAACTGTATTTTAGTTTAACATGGGGAAAAAACCGCCGTTTGGATTATCTTCATAAGGAGTCCATTCCCTAGTGTGCATGTGATGCTCTTGCGATCAACGTTTGATCTGATTGTGAGAGGAGGAAAAATTCAGTATCGTGAACACTACCAATCAAGCCACACCTACTGACTGATAAAGGACTCTCCCAGTGCTCTTCATTTACCCTGATAATATATCAACCGAGGACAATCTACCCGAGCAAATTTACTACTCTCCACTCCTTACGTGTTCTTTGGTGTCGTAGTGTGTATTTCGCTTGGTTCCGTTCCTGCCCACACAATCACATAATTTCGCTGTACTTCGCACTTCAGAAGGGTATTCAAGTCAGGCTGGGTTTGAAGAAAAACTGCTATTTAAATGACAACATAATCCGTATGTTTCAGGATCTCGTATTCGAAGGCATGTATGAAGGATGCTAAGGCCGTCGTGTATACTTGTAACCCAATTAATAACTTTTAATACAAGCCACGGGAAGTGCTATAATGCGCTCATTATTTAATTGGATTTTTTTTCTGATGAGATACGAAAGCTTTGCTTTTCATTGATGTACTTTTCCAGGATTTTATATTTATTTGAGCAACTTCGGAAGAAAGAATAAAAGCCAAGGAGAAGTGACTAGCAGCATCTTTCGCAACATTTTTGTATGGGACCTGTGCATGGAATTTTGGTACATCATTTCCGGCAACAACGAGACAAGTTTGGAGGTCAGATACTGTTTTTTTCTCGTTTATTCTACCTCAGGTTTTGCTGAAAGGCAGAAAGATCAGGCTAATTACGCAGAAAGGTATCATTATAATAATGAAAACATGAATGTCATGCATATGTTTTGTGAGGACGTGGCATGGTTTTACATATTTAGAAATAGTCACTAGACATGAGCAACGTATCTCAGTTGACGTCCGTGATAAAAATAATAATTATGAAGTATATGAATTATTATTGTCATATTTTATTTGTATGAGTTTTAGGAGCAGAAAATGCTGGATGTCAAGAAAAAATACTCAAAGAGGCCTACTTCACAATACTGCAAGCTCAAACAAAAGTAATTCACAACCATGCAGAAGCTGAGCCAAGAATAAAAATGACCCACGTATTTCGCAACTTGAAATAAAGACATGAAATATATGACTAAACGAGAACAAAGCTGAAGAACGTGGCATAACCAATACTTTAGCACCAATCCAGCGAGAATGACAAACGAAGTGCAGACAGTTTCAAGAATAACACCACATGCGTTAACCTAGGTTTCTGAAAGCGATTTCTCATTCGGGGAGTTTAATTGGACGCGTTTGCTGGGTATATGTAAAGTGATATACTGTAAGTTTTGTGTTTGTTCTTTATATGGCGGGTACGTACGTTTCTCTGCCGATCGTCAGCTTAAACAAACAATATATTCCCGATCCATGTTTGAATTCTTCCCATTGGTGGTACTCGTTTTCCTTCTAGACCATGATTAGTTTCTGGTTGACGAAGAAATGGTAAATGTGAAATCGTGCGTGCATATATTTGCTAGACGGAAAAACGTTTCGCTGCTTTATATGCACAATGAGTAAATTTTCCTGGGTTGTAGACACCCCTTTTAATTTACAGCATTTATTTCGCATGTGGATGACGAATATATGAGGACCAGTGCATAAGGCAGCAGTAATCAAGGAACGTTAATGTATTAAACTAACCTGAGGGACGGCCTTGAGGCCAAGACTTCAGTATTGGCGTCTTGCAACATGTGTAATTGGCTAAAATTTACATCAAGATATGGAAATAGTGTGAATTCAGTACCAGTTGGACGCACTTGTATGCATTTGAGGCAAATGAAATAATTTGTATCCCTGCAGTGCGAATCTCCACGATCATCATTCTTTTTCTAGACCCGTTCGTTGCCACTAATCACTGCAATATTCACATACGAAATCAGCTTGCCAGCACTATGTCTGTTACGGCGTCATTCATAGAGACGAAAAATTCAGCAAATGGGATAACGCTAACGGTACCCTTGTTTCGCATTCTCGACAGGAGGAGTAGCTGGAATACGGCAGCAGAGTCGGTTGCTGGCATTTTTTCTAGTGAATATGCTATGCAACCTCTTTTTGTGACCCTTTGTCTACTGTATACCTTGACGTAATCACAGTTGCAGTCCTTGCGCAGCAACCATAGTGGTACCTTTACCGAAAAATCCTTGAGTGTGCTTATGGAAAATATTTGTCATGAAACACATGAAAATATTTTTTTCTCTTAGAAACCTTCAAAAGTCGTCAGCTCTTGGAAGGGGGGTTCAGGTGTGGTCGCTCGCATGCAGTCACTGTTTTCGCTACGTCCGGTTCATGTTCAACGTAAGGGCATTTGTATTCGGTCTTGTGTAGCACATATTTTGGCTGAAATTTTCTTGGCCAGTATTGATCAATATCTGATGAGAAAATATTTCTTAAAGTTTTAGTCACGCAGACGACTATTTGATTTTTCTTAAAGAGCAACCCGGTGATACACACGGACTCCGAGCAAAAGACTTTATCGGTCTTCAAACGACACGAGACGGGTTTAATCTATACCTACAAAATTCCTGATCATAAGAGATTGAAGTTTTAGATATTTACCTCACCTCAACCCTAGATTACACGCGCCTGATGTACTTGCCACCAACCCGAAAAGACCTGTTGTCGTTCGAATCTGAACATTCTAAGACGGTAAAACAGGCAACTGGCATATTTGGCTGAAGGAAGCCTTGCAAATTTCATGTGTTCACATGTTCAATGACGGCCTCAACAATCAGGTTGGCAGGTTACAGAAGGCTGGTTCCCCTTTGTCAGCCGTGGTCGCTGTGGCAGAGAAGCTTCAGCAAACATTGAAGGCTGGGACATCCCACGAAGATGGCTGTCGGCCAAAGATCAGACCGGCTGTTGTCCCCCATATAGGGTGTCCCACACCTCAAGAATGTTTCCAATCGCTAGAGTGTGCCGGTGGTTTTTTGCACCTTGGAAGTTTGCCTCTTTGTTGCCACGGATCGTCTCCGGAAAAAACATGCGTGCAAGAATGCACGAATCATTACGCCAATCAGTTTGGCAGGTGTTCGGCGGTGGTTGTATTTGAGATCACCCTGTCATGCGGGAAAGTATCCATAGGCCAAACTGGCCGTTGTATAAACCAGCGACTGGAGAAACAGCAGCTTTCGATGAAAAAAGGAAAAGGGTCCACTTCGTTCTTTCATTGCGGCGCATGCTCCTTGGCTACGCCTGGTAAGCCATGCCGGCCTTTGCTTGCTAGAACCAAACTCTGGAGGCGCAGTCGTGACCTGACGGCACGTGAGCTGGCAGAGGTTTTTTTCATTGACGGTTCAGGTGATAACTGTGTAAGCGACATATCAGTCAAATTGTATAGAAAAGAAAAAGGTTGCTGGCATGTGCGCTTTAGGCAATAATTTGGCAGGCATAAAAGTATAAATATGTGTTATTTCTGAATAAAGTTAGTCGCTAATATGCGTCCCTGCTTTGTGCTCTTCTAGCGTGTGCCTTTTTTTCCCCATCTGGTTTGCTCAATTCAATCACCATCCTTTCAAGCGCCACTTCTGTCGTATTTAGAATGTTGCAACCCAGAGTGGGGGCATTTTATCTCTTTTAGTTCATTATTTTTTTCTGTGTGTGCCTGCCGTTACTTGCTTTGAAACGTTAAACTGATGCTATGTTTCAAATTTTCATTATCCTTTCTGAATAACTGTAGGCGCCTATATGCATTCTTTTACATTATCTCCAAAAACCTGTTGGTACTAATTTCTCTTTTAGCATTTGGTAACTGGCGTCTTAGCTTGCTTATTTTAATTTTTAGCCTTATGTGCGTTATGCGGTATATCAGTTGTGTTTTCCTTGATGGATCCTTCACATAACGCCCGAAAAGGCCCTTGGGATATCTGAAATAAATTAATAAGTGAAACAGTGTAAGCTTGATAGCACGTCTTCCGCGTGTTTAATGGATGCCGACTTTGCCACCTCTAATTTCATTTTTCTTTCGAAATCTATAGTGTGATATGCGTCTGCAAGACAAAATTGTTTCCAGAATTCTTCGGGAGCTTATATGGCATGTTATAGTATTGGTCTGCTACTGTTTTCAAGCATTGTAGCACTTGGAACGAATTATTGTGCATGCCTGCATAAAATTAACCGCTCGTGTTTTACCTCGCAAAACAAGCGAATCGGCTTTCTAGAGGATTCAATATACTATCTCCGCTGAGGAATGTTTGTTTTGAATGGAAATAATGAGTGGATACTAAAGGGGTATAAACTGTTCATCATCTTCGGCACGCACCGGGCTTAAGGCGAAACAGTCAATGCACCCGGTTCCCACAGGCCTGTTACTCCGACATCACCAGCCATTATCGTAGGAGGCCACAATGCAATATCCTAGATAAAAAAATAAAACAACGTGAGACGTGTTACTTCTTTTAACGCACGGGTTGCAGAGAGAAATACAAATGTTTCACATGTTCCGTTGCATGTTCGGACGCTTTCACCTTCTTTTGGCTGCGAAGTGTTCGGGGACATGTTACGACCACGCGTCTCACGCGATGATGACAAAGGTTGTGAAACGCGTGGGTGAAGGTGCATGTTGGGGGTGGTCACAGGACCACCTGTGAGCGCGGGCACCTCTTGAAGATGACGAAGGTAACGCGAAGCAGGCGCTCGCGTTAGCCGCGGAATGAAACAGCGCGCAGAATGGTGCGTAAGCTGCTCAATAAATAGCTCTCGCTGCATTAAAAGACTGATTACGAAGAAACATGGAAACCTTAAGAAATGACTATTCAGGGTGATTTGATCATATGTATTCTCGTATAATGGCGTCGTATCATTACAGGTGGTGTCAATATACCCGCATCCGAGCTGGAGCAAACACGTTAATCTTTGGCGCCAGGGAGCCAGCGGTCACAACACCTGGCAGTATGGACGCATCGCAGTGCCGTTGATGAACAGGGTGAGAAGACACACCAGAATGTGGTAAAGCAATGGCAGCGAAATCTAACTTTGAAATTCTCAAAAACTGCTACTTAGCCGTAATTTACAGCTGCTATGCCTTCCTCACAAATGCACGTGCACAACACAAACATTTCTTTCTTCGTTCCAGTGTGCTCTTTAGTCCATTAGATTAGGGTCGCAGATATGGTAGAAGTAGACGCCGTTCACCAGGTAGACTTAGTCACCAGAATTGAGGAACTTCAACCAGCCGACCTAACCAGACTGAACTCGATGACTGGCTGATTGCTTCACAATTTAAAAAAAATAGCAACGCAGTGAGCAAGTCTTTAGATGAAGACCTTGTGGGAGGATCCCGCAGTTGAAAAAGGGATTCAAACCTCTTTGAGGCGGCGCTTTGAGAATGAGCAATCAGCACCCTCTATGGCGCGAATATCGAAAAACGAGAGCGAGGTTGGCTCGATCGCTTCTCTGCAAGGCATCGTTCGCACAAAATTAGGCGCTTTGCTTCGAAAAGTCGACACTCCTGCTTCAGTGTGCCTTTTGAAAGATCTGAGATCTGACTTATCTAAAGTGAGAGCAAAAATTACCTATATTAAGCAGAGCAAAAAAAAAATCATCGTGAACTTGAAACAATCAGTTCTGAAGCAATAGCACCGCGTGTTTTGCCACTGCCATTCAGCGTACAGTAGAAATGCAATTGATCAAAGTGCCTTGGAGGTGCTTAGTGTCCATGGTACATGAGTAACCGCGAGTAAAGCAACAGACGAACGCAGCCCCACAGGGCCAAATGACTAAACTGTCCTGGTGACCCAACACTCAGCTCCAGGGGCTGAAGTCAGAGCGCACCACATCGTGGATAATCAGTCAATGAGGCGTCTGTATTGCTCCCACTGGAAAACGGATGATCTCAAAGGCAGCCGCGGAGGCTCAAACTTTGAAGAAACACTCGTAGTCTTTCCCTGGCATCTTGGCACACACAGTGGAGCTGCAGAACCCTACTAATCGACTTGGAAGCAAGCTGTCTGGGATGCAGAATTTTGATATAGGTTATCCATACGAGGCACAACAAACTAAACCCGCGGCGCTCTGGCCAATAGGAAGCGTACGCACAGCAAACCAGCGATTACCATAGAGGCCATCTCCTTTCAAAAGCTGCGCATCACATAAGCGAAGGTATTTTACGAACTCTGAACTTGAAGAGGTAACGGGAAAGAGAAGACCTAAGGACGCCGTGATAGTGATGACTAGGTAATATATTTATTCCCGTCTACAGAATTCTGACAGCAGAAGCTACCACGTTTCCACTCCTAGAAAACTGCCTTGCTTTGAGCTTCTCTTTTCTAAAAAAACAAACAAACAAAGAAACGCGGAGGTATTCTTTAGTGAAAGATTAAATATGACGAGTTCCATAATTCCATACGCTTTCATAAGAAATTTTATGGTGTCAGTATAGAGCATATGGAGTCGGTTGGATCATATGGAAGCAGGTATGGAAGCTTACGGACTCCAAACGACGTCATGTACACTGCACGGAAACCGTATGGAAATTATATAGAACGCATATGGACTTCGTACACGAAAGATATAGATTTCTGTATTTTTTGCATATTTTATTGATCCTGTATTCCTACAATTCCATACGAGCGGCAAATATGAAACGCTTCAGTAGGGTTTGAAGAATTATTTCGCGTATGCATATGCGAGTACTTCCGTCTTTTTTTCTCGATGCTGCTGCCATAATTTGCAACAAGCTTCTAGTAAAATAAAAAACAGGACACATTTCTACCTATGTGACCAGTATCCGATCCCATTATACATACATATTACTGAAAGTGCCTTTCACTTTAATCTTTTTCGCTGTATATGTAACTGCAGTAATTTGTCTGTTTGAAAAAAAGTATTTTGATGTGGCCTCATTTTAAATCAATGTTATTCTATGCGCATTTCACTTTCACCTTTTTTGAAACTGTATATAAATATTGCATAACTTTAATAGGAAAAAAACGTATTCCGAGTTTGCCTCGCTATTTTTTTCTCCACCTATTGCATGGGCCCAAGCCTAGCCGATTAGACTAAGGGGCCAGATGTTTCAAACGCATGTTTTTCTGACCGCATCCAGTCAACTAAAATTGAATTGAATATAATTGCACCAGCAGAATCAAGAACAATCTGTAGAGGCGCGAACAGATTACGTTTGCCTGTCCTGAAAGGTTCGCTTTTGTATTTTATTTTTGAAAGAGTAATTGTTATCGAAATCATATAACCAGGCAAGGGTTCACTTATATCCACATATATCGTACATGTGATCACTAATCAAGAGTGGCTAGCTATGAAGAAATCCAGCAAAGTTCATGACTTTCCAGTGACACTTGTCGCGGTTGTGTAAATATTTTCACGGCCGTGCATGTTAATGATGGTGGTTAATAAGAGTATTGCATGATAAAACGCCACCACTTTTCTGTTTTTAATTGCCCGTAAGGCCAAGTGATATACTGCTTTATCGCATTTTGCCAAGACGGCAATTTTTTTAAGGAGCTGTAAAAGCAGTCTGAGATATGTGTGCCAATCATGTCGCCAAAAGTTTTATTTTTGTCATTTTTTTCAAGATTATTTTTGTCATTGCCACTGTTAGAAAAGTTGAACTGCATTTTTGCGCCAGGATAGGTCAGAAATATTGTGGAGAATGCTACCGGTAATCCAAAGCAGTTTAGATTCGAATGATTTACTATTTGCTTTGCAGGATAAGGCACGCGATAGAGAACATGCCTACATTATGGTACTGTAGTGTACTAGATTATAGTGTATTAATCTAGTACACTATAATGATATTTAATTTTCGAATTGATACTCTACCCTATTAGCACACTAACAAATTTGTTGCCTTGCGCATCCATTGGCTAGGGAGTGCAGTTCTCTTATATCTCCGTGTTATACACGGTATGGCGTTAAACAATTGTACGAAGCGTTGTTTCATTTAGTCCGATTTTAAAAGTTAATTTTTTTTACAGATCTGTGAAATACTGCATGTGTATCAGCATATATAGTATATCTGCAGTGATAGCAACTTTCAGTGTAACTTACCATGTATGAAAACCATCGGGAGCAGACCATTTTTCTATGCCTATCTACACTATGTTAGAAGCTAAATAATAGGTTGCGGTGAATCACCACGAAGAAGGTTTTGGTGTCTCGTTCAAGGCTATTTTCCGAGGAATTGTTGGGCCGGCGTCGTCTCCTGCATACATTGCTCTGGATGATATCGGCATAATCGACGATTCGGGCTGTAAGACGTGGCCCGAGGGCGCCCAAGCCCTGACCACAGGTGAGGACTGAAGGCTTCCATTTAATTTTTGCAGGTACCCCGCACACTTGAGGAGCGTTGCTGTTTTGGTCGGTTAATAATAATAATTGGTTTTTTGGGGAAAGGAAATGGCGCAGTATCTGTCTCATATATCGGCGGACACCTGAACCGCGCCATAAGGGAAGGGATAAAGGAGGGAGTGAAAGAAGAATAGGTGCCGTAGTGGAGGGCTCCGGAATAATTTCGACCACCGGGCGATCTTGAACGTGCACTGACATCGCACAGCACACGGGCGCCTTAGCGTTTTGCCTCCATAAATACGCAGCCGCCGCGGTCGGGTTCCAACCCGGGAACTCCGGATCAGCAGCCGAGCGCCCTAACCACTGAGCCAACGCGGCGGGTTTTCGGTCGCTTAGAACGCAGTTTTAGGAACAACAAAAGCGCCAGAGAACAACACAGTGGAAGAAACACCAGAGAGCGCTCCGGCACGTGCGTGTTTGTCTTCCAGGTTCCCGTTTTTTTTCCAGAGCAATTATTGGAGGTGAGACACGGGAGACTTCAGTGTGGCCGAGAAGGGCCAATATTTCAGTTCCATTCCTGCACTGCTGTGTTTTCAATCCTACATTACTACTATTTTCATTCCTACATCCTGTCCGAGTAAGAGAGGTTTGTTTTATTCCGATCTCATTAGGATCATCATCGCGCAAAAAAAAAAAAAACCTGGCTTTGTAGTCCTTCATAAAGTGCAGAGAAAACTCGACCTCGTGCACTAGAAAAAGCTAGCTGACTGGTGGAGACAGTAGTAGCCTGTTCAGGTCTCATGATGTGCGACCTGTCGCACCTGTCACCTCTCTCCCGCTAAGCTGCCGACTCTCCTTCCCCGCCCATCTTTCTCACTCTTCCTTGTACCTCTGCATTAGGAGCGTCATCCTTGAAAGGCCGGGCGTTGTGGTACGCCAAAAAATTTGCTGATTGGTCGCACCATGCCTGCCAAGTGCCAACCATTCTCCGCTTCCTCTGTCAACTCTCTCTCCCGCGATAGCACAACCCCGATCGGCAGGGAAGAAGCTCAGTTTTGTGGTCATAAAATTTCTTGACCACATGCCGCCAGAGGGATGCGAACCCACGACCTTCGCGACCGGTGCTCTACCAACTGAGCTACGGCGACGGCTGTTAAAGGTTCTGTTTCAGGGGTAGTTATGTTGCGTGTAACCTAAACTTGGATGGATGGATGGATGGAAGGTAGTAGCGTCTCCTTTGAAACTGGGTGATGGCAGTTGCCACCATGCTCAGCTTTTTCCCCTTTATGTTTGTTTAACTTTGTTGTAAGGTATTATAATTCGCCATTTTCTTTAAATGCATCTTCCTACATTTTTAACCTTATGTCACCTCTTTGCTTTTGAGTCACCAATCTTCCAATCGCTTTTTGCTAATTTCCAGCGCAGATTTATTTACTTCGCATGCAACTTCGCAAGCAACGAAGATAGGAGAAAAATTCCAATGAGAAAGGCGCAGAACGGTCCGTAAAACGTCCGGCTGAACTGTTTCTTACTTTCCATCTATTACTTATTAGTTAGCCCTTTTTTCTCACTTCCGATGCCCGCGAAATGTAAAAATTACAGGTTTGCACTTAAGTTTGCAACCTTTTCTCCTATTCTCTCTCCCTGTCCCCTCACTTCTTTAATTTCATCTCTCCATTCTGCCTGCTGTCCTTTACTTCCGCTGCCCCAGCTCAGGTGCTTCAGTATCGTTGGCAGACGCCGGGGCTAGCAAAAATCTTTTCCTTCCTTTTTATTATTTTAATAAAACCAGTGCTACTAATATTTAAATTTGCTTATGCCGCCGCTGTGGCTGAGTGGTTATGGCGCTCGGCTGCTGGCCAGAAAGACACGAGTTTTATCCCGGCCGGGCGGCCGAATTTCGATGAAGGCGAAATTCTAGAGGTCCTCGGACTGTGCGATGTCATTGCACGTTAAAAACCCCAGGTGGTCGAAATTTCCGGAGCCCTTCACTACGGCGTTCCTCATAGCCTGAGTCGCTTTGGGATGTTAAACCCTCATAAACCTAAACCTAACGTTTTCTTATGAGAGGAAATGCGAAAGCGTTTCCTTGACCTCTTTCTTCCTCTATTTTTCATTTTTTAAATGCCATTTTGTGTTTCTTGTTGCTTTTTACGTAACAGTGTATACAGATCGTTCGGTCGAAAAGCCGTCGGCGTCGTATTATTAGTTGCCCGAAAGCCTTTCCCTGTCATCTTTCTCCCTCTATTTTTATATTTTAACGCGACAGAATCACGAAGCTCGTGTCGCAGAAAAGCTGGTGTCGTCGGCGGCCTTGGCCGTGAGCGAAAAATGGCGCATCTCGGTGGACACCTGAACCGCGCCGTAAGGGAAGGGATTTTGCTTCCCTTACGGCTTGGTACGGTTGTACAGCGAGAATTGTGAGACAGGCGTCATTTACTTTCCTTAAAACCAATTTTCATTTCATTTTCCTTCCCTTACGGCCCGGTTCGGGTGTCCACCGAGATATGTGAGACAGGCGTCGTTTCCTTAAATTGTCCAACGGGCCACGCGTCACGCCGAACGGGCGATTGCGTTCCGTGCACTCCATGGCAACGCTGCAACACGCTGCCGCGTCTCACTCTTGAATTTCGACGAAGCTTAAGCGTCCTCCAATTTTTTTTCTGCCATTTTGTGTTTCTTGTTGCTTTTTACGCGACGGCGTATGCAGCTCGTTTGGTTGAAAAGCTGTCGGCGTCGTAGTAGTAGTTGTCGGCACCTCGCGTCGGAAATATTCTTTCGGGAGTCGAGCTAGATATGCGAGTCAGGCGTCGTTTCCTTCTCCAACGGGCAAGGCGTCGCGCCGAACGGGCGATGGCGTTCCGTGAACTCCTTGGCAATGCTGCAACACTCAGTCGCGTGCCACTCCTAAAGACGAAGCTTAAGCGTCCTCTATTTTTGATTTTATTTAATTATTTTTCTTTTCATGTTTTTATTTTTATTTTTGATTTTTATTTCATTACATAAATGTTGCTTACGAGCTGCTGCTTAATAAACATTTGCATTTTTGTTTTATTTACTATAAAACTTATGATTGACAGTTCGCGCAGACAACTTCCGTCTGCAACTTCGATCTAAAACTTCCATCTACAACTTCCGTCTGCAACTTCCGTCGACGCCACTCAAGAGCCAAGAAAATCTTTCGTCTTTAAAAATGCCGCGTGACATGTCCGACTGCGTGCAGCGATTGCAGCGCTCTCAAACATTCCGCCCAACAAACGTACAGCTCGGCTAGTCGAGTGTGTTGCCGCTTAAAATGTGACAGCGCCACGACCCAGATGCTGGCTGTGCGATTGATGCGAGCGTAAGCGATAAGTGCTGTGTCGCCTTATCGAGATTATGAACCGCCGCAAAGGAAGCATACCGCTGGCGTAAATGGCACAACCAGTTGCTGGATCACTGCCCTGTCTCCTTAGCGGCAGCAAACTGGGCTAAAGGTCTGTTCGTTCCTACGCCGAACGTTTGAGAGCACTGCAATCGCGCCGCGCAAGCGTGAATGTCACGTGGCTTCTTCTTTTTTGTATTTCGCGGGCATCTGCAGTGAGCGAAAAAAAAAACCTATGTGTAATAGATGGAAAGCTAAAGACTGATCATTTGGACGTTTTTTGGGCCATTCTACAACTTTCTCACTGGAATTTTTGGTTTCTTTTCGTTGCGGGCAAAGTTCGTTAATTGATGTCGACTAATTATGCAATTAAGCACATTACAAAACAGTGTGACTTGCTCCTTAGAATAACCAGCAACATGCATTTGGTCGCGTCGTCTCAGAGTGCCTCGGCGTAGTTTTAAACCTTGGCAAAAGTTAGCTGGGACACCCTGTGTATATATATTGCCACACTGCTCACATTCTGCGAGCGCCGCCATGCGGCCGATTGGTCTGACTTGGCTCGTGACAGCGAGGAAGACGACGCTTCCACTCCTGTGCGGGCGGCTGGTCTAATTGGACGTTCGATTAAAAAAGCCCCTTTTGAGTCGCGCTACGTTTGTCGGCGACATTTTGGTGGAGGTGCTGGGGTCGTCTTACGAACGCCCACCCCGAAGACAATTCTGACGCTCATCAACGACGCTTGGAAACAACACCCGTACACACAGCGAGCCGCCGCCTGCGAGGCCTGGAACCTGAGTGTCAGCCACTGACGACGTCAGTGCGTACCATGACGTCCACTACTGGCAGTCAGACATGTCAGCCTTTCGGCACTGTCCCGCCGGTTGTAGTCCTTACACCGCGCTCGCCGCCATCCTTCCACGGCGGCGATCGGTTCGAGGATGTCGAGAACTGATTGGCCAGCTTTGACCGTGTGGCCACTTTTAACCAGTGGGACGACGACCGAAATGTACGAAACGTGTATTTCGCGTTCTAAGACTCGGCGAAGACATGGTTCGAGAACCATGAGGCATCCTTTACCAGCTGGGAAGCGTTCGGTCGTGAGTTGCTCGCCACCTTCAGCACAAGTACACGAAAAGAAAACGCCGGCATCGCCCTTCGCTCTAGCTAACAGCAGACGAGTGAAAGCGTCGCCATGTTTATAGAAGATATGGCACGTCTCTTCAATCGGGCTGACTGCCATGCCCGAGGCTACGAATTGTGTGCCACCTCATGCGTGGTGTGAAGAGGCAGCTCTTCGCTGGTCTCATGCGCGACCCTCCAACAACCGTCGCTGACTTCGACAAAGAAGCCGCGGATGCGGAACGTTATTTGCAGGAACGCAGTGTGCAGTACGGTCGTCAGGGAAGTATTGCGGCCACCAACTACTGTGCGTCACTGCCAGTCACCGGAGACGAGGCGCTTCGGGACCTTGTGCGGAGTGTGGTGCGTGAAGAACGCAACCTTTGCAAGTCACGCATCATCCTCTTGCCAATTCAGAGGCACGTCTGTGTCTCTGTCGCTGAAGCCTGAAAAGTGCCACTTCACAATTAGGGAGATCAAGATTCTTGGCCACATCGTGAGCGCTCATGGCCTTAGCCTCGACCCAGAAAACACGGCTGCCGTTGCTGCATTTCCCTAGCCAACAGATAAATGAAGCTTGGGGCGTTATCTGGGGCTTTGAGCCTATTATCGGAGATTCGTTGAAAACTTCTCCAAGCTCGCAGAACCACTGACTCGCATACGAAAGACTCCGATGCATTCTTCTGGGGCCAGGAACAGGAAAAAGCCGCACAGAATTTAAGGTCCGCCTTTAATCTACGCATAATGCAGACAGGTTTCGCAGCATGAATAAAACACACACAGAAGACAAGAAACAAACAAGACAGGACTGTGCTGCACTTCCAACTGATTTTATTTGAAAAAGCTCGACGCTTAAATACATTCAGTTATCAGCAGCAATCTTGCCGTACACTGCCGGTCTTGCAAATGCTAACCTAAGGCGCAGTTTCTGGGTCACACCAAGGACAAGCTTCAGCGTAAAATCATCGAAGCCTTTTTTATTAGAAAAGCTGGGGACAATTGTGTCAGCACGCCTTCACTGTCATTGCTGGAGAATGAAATGACTTTTTTGGATGATTGTGATTAGGTTTCACCTCATGAAAACTGAATGTATTTAAATGCCGAGCTTTTTCAAATAAAATCAGCTGGAAGGGCAGTACAGTCCTGTATTGTTTGTTCTTTGTCTTCTGTGTGCGTTTTATTCATGCTGGGAAACTTGTCTGCATTATGAATAGCAACCAACTAGCCCAAACCACTGTGTTACTTTAATCTACGCCTATCGTTGACCGCTTCGACGAGGAAGCCGACACAGAACTGCTCACAGATGCCAGCAATGTTGGCCTCGGTGCGGTGATTGTGCAGTGGTAAGACGGTGTAGAACGCGTGATCGCATGCGCATGTCACACTTTGTCCCGTTCGGAAGTGAATTACTCCACCGCGGAAAAGGAATGTCTCGCTATTGTGTGGGCAGTGACGAAATTTCGTCCCTACCTTTACGGCCGCCCGTTTCGAGGCATCAGCGATCAACACTCCGTGTGTTGGCTGGCGAATCTCAAAGATCCATCGGTACGGCTTGCACGGTGGAGCCTTCGGTTGCAAGAGTTCGACGTCACCATCCTGTATAAGTCGGGTAAGAAACATAGCGATGCTGACTCTCTCTCCCCAGCTCCTCTTCCGTGCCCAAGGGATGAGTCCGACGACGATTATGCTTTTCTCGGCGCTGTCACCACATCCGACCTTGTCCACCACCAGAGTGTCGACTGCGAACTTCTGCCTCTAATCGAGCACCTCGTACGAACCGCTCCGTCTCGGCCCCGACTCTTCTCGTGGGGAGATTCGTCGTTTTGCTTAAGAAATATTTAGTCCTCTACAAGAAAAACTACGGCCTGACCGAAACTGCGTATCTCCTCGTTGTCCCAACCGCGCTTCGTCAGGAAGTTCCCGCTGCATGCCACGACGACCTTTCTTCTGGCCACCTCGGTTTTTCCAGGACATTGGGACGCCTCCGCCGCAAGTTCTACTGGCATAGGCTTGCTCAGGTTCTCCAACGCTACGTTAGAACCTGTCCTGAGTTGGAACAACGGAAGATACTACCGACAAAACCGCCAGGCCTTCTGAAGCTATTTGATCCACCGCGATTCTCATTTCAGCAAGTGGGCATGAACTTACTTGGCCCATTCCCAGTGTCCTCCCTGGGGAACAGGTATATTGTTGTTGCCACGGGCTACCTCAGACGCTACTTGAAACCCCGTGGCACCGCGGCTGAAATTGCACAGTTCTTTGTTCACCACATTGTGCTTCGCCACGGCGCCCTCGTGGTTGTATTAACTGACCGGGGAACCGCGTTTATCTCGGCTCTTACACATGAAGTCCTGCGTCTCAGTGGCATCAGTCATAGAGAAACGACTGCATACTATCCTCAAACGAATGTACTGACTGAGAGGCTGAACAAGACCATTGCAGATATGGTGTCTATATATGTCGACGCTGACCATCGCTACTGGGACGAAATACTCGCTTACATCACGTTTGCATACAACACCGCCCTCCAAGAAACGACGGGCTTCACTCCGTTCCGTTTGGTGTGGCCCTGACGCCCTGTCCATGCTGGACGCCATGCTGCTCCCGCATTGTGCCCCTTGGTCTGTCACAGGCGCTGACCAAATCGTTCGTGACGCAGAAGCCGCTCGCCACCTTGCTAGACAAACACGCGCGCGCGCACGCGCAACACGCGCACACAACACGCGCACTTTTTATGCAAACAGGCAGCCTATGGTTCGCACACCAGTGACCTGTAAGACAAGAGGTGCGTAACAGGAGGGGAGGAGTTTGCTGAGATAGGCTACCTGCGGCTTGCGCAGGGCAGTGTCAGGTGGAGATCGCTGGGAGAGGCATTTCTATTGCATTGTATATAGCCGTCCTGATTATTATAGAACTTTGTTACGCAGAGCAGACATATAAAAAATATCTGCTGGCTTTAATGCTCGTGGCCCGAATGGCATAGTAGTTTCTTTCTGAGGGCTGAACACAAGTATAGAAAGAACAGATTGCAGCGCTGGTGTTATACTGCTTAGCAAAGCTATATGATGAAAGTCAATATAACGCAATAAGAACCTTTGACACGCGCGTATTTTTACATATTCTGATTCAAGAGCCAATGGGGTTGATGTGATGAAATTTTCTGCGGTTGCCAAATTAGATTTTCCGCAGCGTCGTTAATGTACGATGATGTACGGAGAGAGTTGAACGAATGGATTAATCTTGCTCCGAGACCTCGTTGAAGCTTCACTCTTCGCTTGTTGCAGCGGAACAGCTGAGCTGCGACTTCCACCAAGCCCATCGCTGCCACTGGTATCAGACTGGTGGTTTCAGGCCAGCGTGGATGGTTGGGCCGTATTACAAGGCGGCGCTTCGCCCGCTTTTCATGCCGGACGTCCAGAAAGGTTGGGTTTTACTTGGAGCTGATTCATAAACTTTCAATTCAGTGTACATGCGATGTGCCCCACATGATCTCACTCCCATGCACACAACCTGGGCGCCCTGTTGTTTTTTTAATGCGAAAGGATTAGATGGCTACATCGCGTCAGCAAAGCCTTCTCCGCACGATTCTGTCGTACCATAAAGACATGTGAAAAAGTGATGTGATACTTAGTCCGTGATGACATTTGCTGTTGGGAAAAATTTGGTTGACCAATTGTATTTGGTTAATTAATTAAAAGTGAAAATTACACTTCGACGTCAAAGTAGTCCCGTGTTTCGTGTCAGCATAACCAGCTGCATGATTACGTTGTACTGGGAAGATAAATGTGCAAAACTTTGTGTTAGATAGTGTGTGCTGAGGTCTTGCTGTAGAGAAAACTTGATTGAATAATTGTAATTAATTAAGGCGAAATTGCACTTGGACGTCACAATAGCCACGGACGTCGACATAGCACCTGGACATTATAACTAAAACAGAACCAAAATAAGTAAACAAATAAAAGGAATAAATAGAATCCGTACTGGCGTCGTAAAAAAAGACCCGCGTTCTAGAAAATTCCATGCCTTTGCATGCCTCCATGCAAGCAGATTTAACTGCCCTGATAATTTTTTTCCGCTGTCGTTATCGGTGAAACATGCCTCCTACTGGCAATTATGCGAGTAGGCGCGCGCACAGGAGGGCAGAGAACTTCAAAAATTTTAAGGCTAAGGTTCGGCCGTTTTGAGCCCCAGCTGTAAGGATTGTCCACAGGGGAATCGAACAGCTGAGGCGTTTCACCAGTAAAAGCAGGAAAAGGGAATGAAAATGAAAGGTGAGCAGCGTGACGCTGCTTTTTTTCGAAATCTATTCTGAAGAGTTTCATGCTTCAGATGGGCTAGCTAGCTAATATCACTGGTTGTAGAGTTGAATGCGAATCTAATGGAACGCATAATATGTCGCCCACTCCACAGTTAGCACACTGCACCTTTCGCAGAACTTCTTTGTGAACTTTCCTCTATGCGAATCGAAGATACAATGCGCAGGAGTGGGCAGGACGAACAAAGAAGGAACACGGACAAGGCTCAAGGAACACGGAAGGCGCTTTGTCCGTGTTCCTTCTTTGCTCGTCCTGTCTACACCTGCGGCTTGTCTTCGAGTGATGCAGCAACTCGCCCAGCAGTCGATTTTCCTCAGCGCTTGGTAGTCGTCTCGAGGAAGGTGTTTATGATTGAACGAATAACATCGGGGGTGGGGATTTGCTGCAGTACATCTAATGAACTCAATACCTCCTACCCCCGGCTCCCGCCACGCCTTCTCGCATTTCACACTGGCAGCGGGGCTCTCTGATTGCCGGCAGTCTAGATGTCGGCGCGGCATAAGAAACGGTGGTTACCAGTCATATAGGGAAAAATGAATTATCCAGCGAACATATTGTTAAAGATCGCTATACCAGTTGTTCTTTTGTTTTACATAGCACGCAAAAGCGTTTGACGCAGTCACCAAGTGTGGAAGGTCCCCAGTTTCGCTCTCTCTTGTCAGGAGAGATGAGGTTTATCACAGCTGTCAGCGTGAGCAAAAATCCTCGCCCCTGCGAATTTCTGCATTTCCTTAAACACTTTCTGGCGCAGTTCACATAATTTACTTCACGGGGCGCTTCGCTCTGGCGGGGAATGCGTCCTACACGGAGCAGTCCACATTCTCGGTCGAGCGGCAGGCGGAGCCTGTGTGCGTCTCTCTCTGGTACTACATGTTTGGAGGAAGGGGCGCAACGCTGGAGCTCACTCTCTACCATCGCAGTGGAGCAGAGTTCACTGGAGAAACCATTCTGCGGAACGAGGGACGCACCACGGCTGACCGATGGTACATGGTGCGCCGGTCCGTGAGCTTGGACGCTCCGCGAAACAAGGTAAACTTTCTATGGCGCCTTTTAAGTTGCCTTATGTAAGAGTGGGCTGTGACGTGTTTCTGCCTGTGCAACATTCTTGGGGAAAAAAAAATAATAATAATGGGTTTTTGGGGAAAGGATATGGCGCAGTATCTGTTTCATATATCGTTGAACACCTGAACCGCACCGTAAGGGAAAGAATAAAGGAGGGACTGAAAGAAGAAAGGAAGAAAGAGGTGCCGTAGTGCAGGGCTCCGGAATAATTTCTAGCACGTCTTAGGAAAAAGTTTTAATAGTAGCAAATAGTAAGGTACTGCTATGGTATTATTAAAGGCAATAATACATTATTCCTATGTGTACCAAAGTCTTTCTTTTAAAAATTTCCCATTACTCGCATGGAGCCGCTAAGACTACCATAGAAAACGTGGTAGAGCGTCCGCCTCGCATTTGGGATGTGCTCGGTTCGATCCCCAGAGCCGCCGGGTACCCAGCGGTTTTGTAACAGGTACAAGGTTTCACCCGGACTGGTGCTCGGCTCTCCTAGGGTGAGATGCTTGGGAAAAGGGTCGTGGACCAAACAGTTACCTTGACGGATCAGAGATAAGTTCCGCCGTCAAGCAACCCTAAATCCGCCTCGTACGGTAGAAGGCAAACTTGTGGCGCTTTTGACGATAGCAAAACCGTAAATAGCAAAAAAAAAATGCAAGCCTGCTGACGGTAGATCTGCGGATATAATTATTGGTGTAGTGAAATCTTACAAAATATGAAACAATTGCTTTCAGAAACTCTTCTCCTCTCAAAAAGCTTGTTCACAATTGTTGGGTATTGGCGTTGATAACGTCGATCTGCTCAGCGCACATATATTGAAAGAAAAATGTTTCGATGCAGAAGTGCGAACATGGCCTCAAGCTCGAACTCGATGTTGATTGCTTGCTAAGGGAAATAAAGCGCATAAACCCTAGGCGCGTCTGTCGTATGCTATACGAGATATCTGAAGATCAAGCGTTGCTTAAAGAACCGCACTTGGGTTATAGTACGCGTGCCTTTCATGATGATATCGACTCATTTCTTTAGCTATGTATGGCGGCGAATTCGAAATATAAAGCAACGAGTGGCGTGAGGATATCAGCATTTTCGTGACATGCTACAGAAAAAACTCGAACAAAAGAAAAACTCCGTTCCAGACAGCTGGCTTGCCCACACGTGCGCCGCGCTAACCAACAATGCAAAGCTATCACATATTGAAAAAAAAAATACACACAGCTTAGAAGTGAAAAGAAACATTACAAAAAAACTTAGAAAAACGAACAGCAAGGTCAACGGAAAGATCCACGAGCGAACATAAAGCAGTGAGAACGAAAAAAAAAAACGAGGTAAGGCTTTAACGTAGTTAAACCATGCAGACGTGCGAAAAAATGTGTTAAGCCTGGTTGGCTCATTGTTTTGCTTTGCTGGGTCGTAGGCACGTACGGCATTAGTTCGATAGTAGTGTAAGTGCAAGGGGACGAGGACGTACAATGCCCGGCGCTATAGTGTGTCGCAGTTTAACACGAGGGTTTACCGGCTCTGGCGATAGCATAGTGCTCTCGTGCAGTGGCCAGCGAAGCTGATCTGTTCGCGTCGCCTCGGTTTCGAATTCCAGTCGGCGCAATATGTATTTTATTGATTTATGATTTGGCAAAGGTCAGCCTCAAGCTCAAGCTTCACACAAACTCGCCGAGCCGATTAGACTTTGTGGACTAGTGCTTTCGTACTAAAATGGTAGTCACGCCACGAAGTCAAAGCATGTCCAGCGAAATTTTTGCTTCTTTATAGCAATGTATACGTGAATTAACGAGCGCCTTTATACGGCGATGCCCACAAGGTGCCGCCGTGCTCGGCATAAACGCAAGTAGCCATAAGCATCGTGAGAAGGTGCCCATCTCCTCAACTTCAGGAAATTTTGTTTTCCTCGTTACAGTAACGTTCTGGCTGTTTGCAGTCAGTTATATGTGTTATGCCGTCGCTGCAAGTGCGCTGAGATTGACGAAATCACGGGCTTTCGCGTTCTCCAGTGCTTTGCCTACCGTTCAAAGTATTCGCAACTGGGGCAATCCGGGGCGCGGAGTGCCTAGGATAATGCCACATGTTTTCTTCGAACGCAACGAGCCACACAAGCCCTCTAGTTCCGCGGGTATATCGGCAGCACGGAGGATAAGCTGTGCAATGATAACTATTTCTGTACAGTTAACTTCCACTGCTTGAGCGTCCTCTGGGATCCTTCTGTCTTGAGAGAGCAGCAGATGTCAAGAAGTTGTGGTAAATTTAACTTCCCATCGGTTCAACGCCACACTTTGCTGGTGTAGACAGCTGATTGCGTCTCTGAAACTAAATGGTTGTGTTTTCTCAAAAGTCTCTTTTAGTGGCTTGTTCAGCAACAAATCATGCATATAGTTCAGTTTCCATCTCGATCGCGTTGACTGGACGTAGAATGGTGATATAATATTATTACGCCTTGCTGATTAGTGGTTTCTAAGTCATGTTACTCAAGGACGAATAACATGTAAAAATTATCTGTTTTTTTTAAGATACATAAAACAAGTCATTTGAAGGCTATTAAATCTAACTCAATCAGAAAGAAACCTCACTTTAGCCGCCGCGGTGGTTCAGTGGTTATGGCGCTCGGCTGCTGACCCGAACGACGCGGGTGCGATCCCGGCCGCGGTCGAATTTCGATGGAGGCGAAATTCTAGAGGTCCGTGTACTGTGAGATGTCAGTGCATGTTCAAGAACCCCAGGTGGTCGAAATTTCCGGAGCCCTCCACTACGGCGTGTCTAATAGCCTTAGTCGCTATGGGACGTTAAACCCCCCTAAACCACAAATAAAAACCTCACTTTGTCGGACAGTTAAAACCACATCCGTGTTTTTACATCGGGTGTCTCTGTCCTGTCAAAGCAACCGAATAACTCACATTGATCTCTTGTGGTTTGGAACGGAGCCAATCAATTATTATGCGAAAGAAATCACTTCTTTTAAACCAGCAAATTATTACTATTTCATCTTAGCTTTTTCGGAGACCATGTCGTAAATTTTCCGTGTATTCATGACTATTGGTCTTAAAAAAAGCTCGCTTTCCCACGCGACGAAATTATATCCATACGCACCCATGTGCTGAAATTTGGATAAGCGCATATTTTTCAATTAGAAGTCTGGTATGAAAGCACTTTTAAGCATATCTTAAGAATTGGCCAATGAAAGGCGCTAAATCCACTGATTCACCTCGAAACGCCGGAAGGTTTCTGCCATTTATTACCAAAAACGCATCGTGTTGTATTTCCACGACAGTCTGAACTGCTCGGTGCTCACACAGGAGGAACTTTGAAAGCATGATTTCGCTCCACATCGGATGTTTAGAACATTGCCGTCAATATGTTCATAACAGTATCTTAGTATATTGCACAGCTTCCTCACCATAAAAGCGATGTTCACGATAGCTGGACTTATGAGTCCCATGTTTTTACGCTCACTCAAGGAGAAGGAATGGCCGAATAAAAATTGTCATCGACACCTATGATTCCGGCACCTACCAAGACATTTCGCGCAGAAGTACTTGCTGTTTTTATGCGTTGCATATTTCAATCACTCAGTTCAGCCCTTGGGCGCGGCCGGGCAGCCACCAAACCACGTGACGTGACGTCACGACAGCCGGAGGAAAAGCTGGGCCCCAACTCGCGCGGTCGCGCGCGGCCGCAGCCACCACCTGACTCCCGCTCCTCCCGCTAGGGGCGCTGCGCTATGATTGACGTCACGGCATATGTATAAAAGAGCTGCGCTCCTTCGCCGGGACAGTCATATCAGTGATGCCACGGCTACTGATTTATCAGTAGATCTACTGATTTTTAAAATTTTCTGCTGAGTCAGTGATAAAGCGCTTCAATCTACTGATTTTCTTGCTTTTCTACTGAAACGAAAGCAAAAGCTGCTACTTTTTCAGTACAGAACTTGTATTAATGTGATGCCACCTAGCGAGCGAAAAAAAAATGCGGTTGGCTCAGAGGTTAACATACATTCTTGCGTTTCCAGACTCTCAAACGTGGCGCTGCCTCTGTCTTTGAGCAAAGTGGGGAAAAGGTGAGGCGGTGAATTTGTGAAAGTGGGTGCACTACCGTAATCCACAACTATGAAACCAAAACTATCGGACCAGAACCAATGGCGCTTCGAGCGCCTACTCCGTTCTACAGGAGAATAGGACCCCACTCACTTACAGTTCTGAATAGTCCAGTCAAGTTGTCGGTTGCTGCTTGTGTACCGCAGTACCTACATACCGCGTGTGGCAGGTCACGCATCAAGTTCAGCGTGCGCGCTTCATTACGAGCTCACCAGGTAAGTAATATCTGTATGTCTTGAGTTCTCGATATGTTAGTACTAATAATTTAGTGATTCACCCGTCGAGGTTAGTTATTGGATTTGGCGTTGAGCTTTAAAGTGCGTGATTTCGAAACCATATCCCGGCCGCGGCGGCCGCATTTCGATGGGGGCGAAATGCAAAGGCGCTTGTGTACTGTGCATTTGGTGCACGTTAAAGAACCGCAGGTGGTCGAAATTAACCCGCAGTCCCCCACTACGGAATTCCTCATAATCATATCGTGGTTTTGACATGCAAAACTTCAGAATTGTTACTGTAGTGCTTTATTCCCGGTTGTCTCGGCGCCAGATTTTGGGCCGACGCTGAAAACAAGGCGGCGCGCATTATAATTAAGCGTCGACAAGCTGCATAGGACTGGTATTGCTTGCATATTGCTGATGACTGACATGCTGCGCTTTCAATTATCACGCTTCAACCGTAAAGAAAGCATATGTATGTAAGAATAAGAAATTGTTGCTTACTCGGCCGACATTGTTTTAGCTTCTATGAAGTGAGGTGATGCCAGTAGACATAGTGGAATGGTGCAGCCGGTGAATGAATTCGGCGATCGCGCTTGCTGTGCCGCCGAGCTCTCTTCACTTTTTACACCTAGCACAGGTTAAATTGGTTACAGTTTATTGTTCAAGTTCGTCAACCTGTCTGACTGCATGCCTTCATACCATCACAGATAGGCGACAGCGCGTAGTGACATTGCTTGTGGCAGTAGCCAGTCATACTTATGTCATTTATCTGCCCCTCATTAAGTGCATTGGTACTTGCATTACAGGTGTTTTGGAAGCTTCAGCATAATGACAAGTGGAAGTGACACTAGTTCAGAGTCTTCAGACCGGAAGAAGAGCAGTCCAAAACCGAAAAAAAGAAAATACCAGCAAAAGTACAAGCAAGCTTGGGAGCATGAGAAAGCGTTTCAAAGTTGGCTGCAACCAAGCAAGAAGAGCAACCGTTATGCGTACTGCAAAACATGCGACATGAACCTAATTGCCGGCAAGGAACTGTTGGAACGGCACATGAAATCTGCGAAACATGAAGAAAATACAAGAAAGCTTATGTCCCAGCCAACGCTGATGCAAGCAATGCCTAGCATTGCTATCTCTTCACAGGTAAAAGAAGCTGAAGTAAGATTGGCTTTGTTTGTCGCCGAGCATAACGTGCCATTTACAGTCATGGACCATCTGCCAAAGCTGGTGAAAAAAATTTGCCCGGACTCCGATATTGCAAAGCAGATTGCCTGCAGCAGAACAAAAACATCAGTGATAACAAAGGTTGTGACAGGCGAGGAGAGCAAATCGCGGCTGTGTAGGCTACTTCGAGAGAAGAAATTTTCAGTCATGGTTGACGAGTCAACGGACGTCAGCTGCACCAAGCACTTGTGTGTTGTTACAAGGGTTTTCGAAAAAGATAGTGTGACTGATGCCTTCTTTGATCTCATCCCTGTGACGGATGTGAGTGCTAATGGCCTTTATAGTGCCCTTACAAGTACTTTTCAGAGAGCGGGTATTCCTTATAAAGAAAATTTAGTCGGCTTTGCTGCAGACGGCGCAAGTGTCATGATGGGTAGTAAACATTCTGTGATGGTACTGCTGAAGAAGGAGATTCCCGGCTTGTTCATTCTTAAGTGCACGTGTCATTCTTTTCACTTGTGCGCATCGTACGCTTGTTCGAAACTTCCACGCGTTGTTGAAGATCTCGTGCGGGACGTCCACAGTTACTTCAACTCAAGTCCGAAAAGAGAGGGCACGCTGAAGAAATTTCAGGCTCTTCTTGAACTAAAGCCGCACAAACTTCTTCATCCAAGTCAAACAAGGTGGCTCTCATTGCTTGCTGCAGTCGACCGCTTTCTAGAGCAGTATGATGCCCTAGAGGCATACTTTGCATCTGCGGTTTCCACAGACAGGCTTTTGGCAACGGAAACAATCTACCGGAGGCTACAGGATCCTCTGAACAAGTTGTTTTTGATGTTCCTCAGCTTCGTTCTGCCTCTCTTTAACAATTTGAACAAACAAATGCAAAGTGATGCTCCACAGTTGCACAAGCTCTTGAGAAGTGCAGAAGCCTGCGTGAGGACAATTATGGATTGTTATCTCAAGCGATCCTGCACACAGGGAGTTGAGGTGGCAAAAGTTGAATTCAAGAACCCCAAATGCTTTGTGTCTTTGGAAGACATGTACGTCGGCGGTCAAGCAACTGCATTCTTGTCATCCGGAGAATGTTCAGTTACCACTGAGCAACGTCAATTCTTCCGCTTAAGGTGCCTTGATTTTTACATTGAGAGTGTCGACCAAATTCTGAAGCGTATCCCTTTTCAAGATCCGGTTTTAAAACATCTCGAACTCCTAGATCCTACTGTGTCCGTGACGGGGAAGGCAGCGTCAATTGCACCACTGGCGCAAGCCTTTCCGAATTTAGTCTCCGGCAAAGGCTTGCAATTTTTGGATACCGAATGGCGATACTTAAGAAACGCTGATATCCCTACAAGCGAAGATACCTCGTTGCACGAGTTCTGGGGAGTCGTGTTTTCTCAAAAACATTGTGATGGAAGCGCCGCTTTTCCTGCATTGACCGAGTTTGTGACGGCTATACTGTGCTTACCGCATTCCAGTGCAGCAGTTGAGCGGGTATTTTCTGCTGTAAACAACCTGAAGACAAAACTCCGGAACAAGCTTTGCACGGAGACTATCTGTGGCCTTCTGCACACGAAACGCCTGATGACGTCTTCAGCATGTCACAGCTTCAACATTGACAGGCCACTGATAAGGAGAATGGACGACTGGCACAAGGTTAAGCATGAGAGTATTTAATGCGGCTTTGCTGGCACAGCCACTTGTGGAATTTCACAGCATATCTAGTCATATACATGGCCGTTTTGAAGTTGCCTGTTCACGCGCAATAAAGTTTATTTGCGTAAGCTATAAGGGACTCATGTTTTCTTATTTCTGGATCGTCGTCATCGTGATCAACCTATATTTATGTCCACTGCAGCACGGAGGCCTCGCCCAGCGATCTCCCAATCACCCCTGTCTGGAAGATACTATACTCTAAAGATTTCAGGTACTAACTACCATCTAACGCCTTTGAATATGCCATCAGAGGGCTTCACTGTTTTTCACTTCGTGCTTGACAATGGCTCTCTGGATCCCCGGGTTTTTCAAAAGTATTGCCAAGAATCTCGTGGCCAATTTTTGTACTATTTCTTAGAAGCTACAATACAACAGCAGAGTACTAATATAAGCGCTGAATTCGTGGGCTCATAAACTGAGTACAAAAATTTAAATTAAAAATCTACTGATTTCTACTGATTTTTCGCGAAAAAATCTACTACTATTTTTTTATGTGTCGTGGCAACACTGAGTCTTATACCCCTGTCACACGGGCATTTCGAGGGCCCTCGAACCGATAGTCTATCGACTCAAAGGCGATCGAGCGCTGCTACACGGGCAGTTTCAATGGCGATCGAGTCAATAGCCTATCGAGTTAACGGAGCAGCACGGAACTCCATCGAGATATGCAACGCATTCTTGGCTTAACCAAGCTAAACCTGGCCATTTTTTTTTGCGTATCGACATTGACCTAAGCGCACAAAAATAGGAGGTGCGTTAACAGAAAAAAATTTACGAGACTCTTGGGCAACTAAAGTGTTGAGAGGCGAAATCCGCTTCCACAAAGTTCCACTGCTGACACATCGCGGCGAGGGGGCATCTTGACACATCGTCTGCCCAAAGGCGACTGCTGCCGTTTTTTTTTTTTTGCATAGCACGACGCGTGGCCATAGACGGTCTTTGCCTTTTTTTTTTCTATGACACTCAACGCAGCACCTGTCAATCAATGCCCGATTTCCAGAAAGTTTCACTGCTTGTTACACGTCACACCGATGCCGTGGCTATATCGATACCCAAATTATGCATCTTTAGGGTATCATTAGTGTTAATTAGGCTTATTTACACATTTTCACAAATCCGATGTTTTCCGGCCATTCTGTGACAATTTTCACCACGTCGTGACAACTTCCGGTGGATGTGACGTCACATCGTTCCCGTGGCTATATCGATAACCAAATTATCGGTCTTTTGGGAACTTTAAGTATTAATTACGCTTAAGTACACATTTTTCTTCCAATTTGACGCAAATCTGACGTTTTCCTGACAATTCTGTGGTCGAGTTTCGATGGAGGCGAAATTCTAGAGGGCCGTGTGCTGCGCGATATGAGTGCACGTTAAAGAACCCCAGGTGGTCGATATTTCCGGAGCCCTTCACTGCGGCGTCCCTCATAGCCTAAGCTGCTTTGGGACGTAAAACCCCATAAATCAATGAGCTTTTATGCTGAGTTTTAAATTTTTGCAAACTTGCAGGTGGAAAACCTTTCGGGTGGCCATATTATCACTTGTTTTCAGATGCGCTTGGCGCTGTAAAGAATTTTCATTATCTTTTTTTTTTTGTGGAAACGGCATTGCTTGGGTCTTGTTTGCGTAAAACGCAACAAGAGTTGGTCGTGACCCAGATTGCTTGCTATCTATGGCTGGATGAGTTTTTAGTTTTTCTAGCATGTCTAGTACCATTCAGGCGGAGTTTCGCAATTTTGCAGATCAGTTCTGCTTCAGGTACGCCGCGGTTCTTGGATAAAGTTTGCCTTAGTTTGCCAATAATCGACTCAAATGATTAAAAATTTTCCTCAGTGTAAGTTCAAGAAAGGTTCGAGCCAGCGTTAGCGCAAGCAGAGCAACTTCATTCCCCGATGCCCTAGGCTATTTGACCATTTGCAGGAGACTTCTAATTAGTAGCCTTTCGCGCTGCGTGTTCGAAATCCTCGGCTCTGACGCCGTTCATTCGTCTGTGTTGCGCCGTGAATGTTTCCAAGGGTGCTGAATGGCGTGCGTGTGATACGGCGCGTCGAACAGCGAAAGCCGGGAAAGACACTGGGTGAACTGCCGAGCTACAAGAAATTTAGATGGGCTTCTTAACGCGGTAGCCCGTAGAACACCAAAGCGGCAAAAACAATAGCCGAGTGCACTGTACAGCTAAGAAAACCGGCTGACATCCGGGAAAGCAGCGTGGCAGACAATGCGCGCTATACCCAGCTCGCAACGCAAGTGGCCGAGAGTTGCAGCACGGTGAGGAGCCAAAAAACATGGCCATTTTCTGAATGCAGGTATCACTGTGCGTGAAAACGGTACGCCTGGGACTCTCCAGCAGTAGATTTTATGCTTTTAGCCACTCTACACGATGACGCAGGTAATATTTTTCATTATACGGGTGACAACGCAAAACTCTGCACGTAAAACATGCTTATGGATATCCTTCTGAGAACACAACACGTCGCACGAGATGGTATACTATGCTCATACGCCTTTAGTTAACCTCGTGCCAAATACTATCATTGGTCGCAAAACCTATGACGCGTAGGAAGCCCGGTGCAGGCAGGGGCTTTTTCTCTACACTCTTTTGTCCTAAAACATGTTAATAATTCCTTTTAGTACCTTTCTTGGCTATGATTGTACAATGACGAAACATTTTAGTTTCATGTTCACTGTGTTTCATTTGGTCATGTTTTCTCCTGAAGCAAACTCATTTTTTTAAAGACATAAGCCGTTTACCTGCGCAGTTATGAACATTGCTATCTACGTTCCAATCTATTGGGGGAAACTCCGAACATAGACTGCATTAAAAAATTCGAGTGAGCACTTAAGCTCTGCCTTAAGGTTTGGTTTGGTTTATGGGGCTTTAACGTCCCAAAGCGACTATGAGGGACGGCGTAGTGAAGGTCTCCGGAAATTTCGACCACCTGGGGTTCTCCAACGTGCACTGACATCGCACAGTACACGGGCCTCTAGCATTTCGCCTCCATCGACATTCGACCGCCGCCGCCGGGAATGAACCCGCGTCTTTCAGGTCAGCAGCCGAGCGACATAACCACTGAGACACCGCGGCGGCTTCCGCCTGAAGGGTATGACGCGATAGCGTACTGGCTTAATTCCTATATATGCAGAAGGTCATTTTCTACACTCATAGACCCCTGGGAGTCCTCATGCCCCTCCTGGCGCAGTGGTGCAGCGGGTAAGCGATGCGCCACCGCCCTGCGATGGCAGGGGCTCCCAGCAGTGGTCCCTGTGCTAAAGCCTTTACCTTGTGTGGCACAAGTTGCTCTTCCGGAGCAACCAATCATTAATTTAGCTGTCACATGCAACGTTGGGCAGTTATCTCACTATACGGTGGGCAGATTCTGATGACGTCGCAAGGTCAAGCCACCTATGCGGCCCAGCTGCATTCGAAGTATCTCTCTGGAGGCCACGTGCGAGCATGCTCGGGACTGTCTCGCTAACAACGCCGACGCGACAACGCCGACATCGTATTTTTTTGGAGAATGGGGCCTTTAATGTTATCTCGTTAGAATTATGAAGTAAATACTCATTGCCGTTGACATCACGGCAACCGTGTGGACGCTAATTTTGCTTCTCTTCTACGGAGTTTTTTGCGAAGGTTGCATAACGTTCCTTTGTAGCCATATGGCTGCGCTTATGCGAACGTTGATGAGAAACTACCCCCTTAGTGTCCGATATAATGAGATTCCTGCTGTTCGTTTCTTTTGAGGAAAATAGTTAGACTCCCCAAAAAACGTAACGCGCGCTTTCAACTATGACTTCTGCAGCTCATCTTGCGAGTAGAGTTCCAACAACCAGTCCGGAAGGAAGCGACTGTGGCGGTGGGTCCTCTGGAGGTTACGAACGGTGCCTGCCCCTCGACAAGTCCGGCTGAGGGTAGGTGGTTGAAGTGCGGCTGCTGTCTATTCCGAACTGTAATTGTTAGCAACGCATTTGCGTGTACGCAAGTGCAGTCTTGGTTCTAATTTTACATATAGATCGAACTAATTCGGGACCGCAATGAGATAGGAGCTCACGAAACGCCTGCAGTACGCCTAAAGCGCACTCTGGTCTTTACTGCGCAGCTGTTGTAAGACACGTTCCTGGATTGGGTGGCGTTGGTGGCGTCTCGTATAAAAAGGGGGGAAGGGCACTGCCTCTTCACTTGCGATAGACCGTGTTACCCTTTAGAGACCGACGTGGCCAGCGCCACCCTAGTGCTGAAGACGACTTTCTTGTTAGCACAGGCAAGCAGACGGCGGTGACGACGCAGAGACTGGCTTAAATATTTTTTTCTTTAGAAGCACCTACTCCATGACCGTGCAGAACTCTAATGTCACTCCAGCTAGCCTAAAGCGCCACCGCAGTGAGATACGGGAATGCGAGTGGTTGTGCGAGCAAATTCAGAAACCCAAGCCAATCCCAAGATGTTAGGCCTTTACCGTCTTTTTGGAACGTCGAGGTCACCATCACCATGAAAGCCAATGAACAGAGCTTCATGGAAACAGCAAGGTGGCGCCATCTGTTGATAATTCCTGAAAGAAGCGCCTGTTATATAGTCGGAAAGCAATGTTGTATTCTTTGATATGCTCTGACTTTTATTTATTTATTTATAACAGATACCTGAAGGGCTCTTGGGGGAAGGCTTAACATGAGAGGAACATTTTCCGCGATATCTGCGATTTTCTCTGATTTGCGGGCGCATACACGTACAAAAATTGACACAACAGGCCGCGCATATCAGTGCCTTAAATGGGCTGAAAAGCAGGGAGTTTATCTGGTATTCTTAAGCATCACAATCACCTTTTCATGCACAGAAAAGCTGCTTGTGCTCGTTATGCGTAATCTGTCACTCTAGCGTAGCTGCTTGTTGCCTAGGCGTGTACCTTCAGTGGGCATTTGACGAGTTTGCAGTATCGCAACGAAAATGACAATTCGTTTGTTCCGGTGAATACAAACACGTATTCATGAATGTCCCACAAAGCAGTATATTTTCATCTAATAGTTGGCGCTGTGAACTCGAGGCCTTTCTAAGAAGGCAGAGGAACTCCAACACCGAGAACTGGCAACATCGCTAGAAGGCGGTCGGAGCGGAGCTACAGTTCCTTCACCCCGAGCAGCCGTTCAGCGACAATCCGCCTTTTTCACGACGCGACTGCGCATGCGCCCATCCCCTGGCGGCGGTGTCGTGAAACATATTGGAAGGGTCGCGCGCTCCACTCGATACCGGCCGTGGAAGTGTAAACAAACCGGCTTCTTACGCGGGGTGCGTTGCTGCAGCCGTCGGGCATTCAGCGCGACACATTTGGCAATGCATACGACATGTGTTACATACGGCTGAAATGCCCAATATGTAAATGGAAGCAAACTCGGATTTTTTCGCTTTCCAAACGCTTCCCGGGACCGCCTTAGACGCAAAGCCTGGATAAAAGCAGTTCGCCGACTCGACGATCGTGGCCGCCCTTGGGCACCGCCAAGCACGTCACGACCGTGGGAGAATCACTTTGTAACATGTACGGACGAGGTACTGCGTTTAAATGCATGTGCAGTCTATCACGAAAGGTTTTATTCATAGCCAGGAAGGCCTTGAATGTCACCGCGGCATTTAGACTTCGTTCCGACGCTTTTTGCTCTCTCGAGCAAGAAGGCCGAATGGGAAGTGCTGTGAGCCGCTTTCAACGCGCGATGGAGCGGACAACGAAAAAGAAGCTACGAGAGCATTCACGCATGGTGCTAGATTTTGTCACAATCTCCTATTGAAATTTCCTTGTTTATGCCAATACACCCTGGCCAATCCCCCGGTGTGGGTATGTGCCATGTATTAAGAGGCAGAAGAAGAAGGTGCGTTATGCGTGTGTTCGCATCATTTATGAGGGAAACAACAACAACAACATATCCATGATGATGAGCGCTGCGTGGTATCGCCGGAATGACTCAATGTGCGCCCATCGCGCTCGTCTTTATGGACGCGCATGCTTTTTTAACCTATGCAGCGGTGTGCTGTGGAAAAATAAAGTGAAATTCTAGCAGAGCTGCCATGTGGCGAGTACGCTTGTGCTTCTGTAGTTCGTGTATATCTGTTCGGCAGCGCTTGAGCACAAAGATTGCTTGTGAAAACTGTAGTCCCCAGTCGTTTTCTGTGCTACGGCGTGCACGATGTAGTATCCACCTTTTAATGGATGGCAGGCATACACAGCGGAAAACGCCAACCTCACTGATCGGGGATATTTCATTGAACATTATGTTCGGAATGTAGCCTTCATCTCTGAAGCGACGGCCCTTGCTCAGCTGGCGTTCGCATCGCATGCCGGTTGATCGGAGATACTGAAGAATTTGCCCTTCGGTGGGCACAGCAGCCTGCTTCGGACTCCGCACCGAGCCATCAGTCAATCCTAGAAATCCTCCAGGTACCAACTGCAGCCCAGGACACGCCATCGTTGACAGATTCCAACAAAACATGCTCCGAAGCGGCACTCAGTCCGGCCGGGTTGGGCGCACAGTACCCTTCCAGTGAGCTTCCAGCGTTGTACGCGAGGTGGCAGCATAGGAATATGAAAATGACGGATTGTTGCAGACGCGGATTTCATATCACCAGCGTACAGCACACTCAGAGGCGCTACATTGATTCACTACTGAGGTTTGCGCCTGCATTCCCAAACATTAGGGAAAAATTAAAGAGTGGCAAGCGGAGAGGGGGGGGGGGGGGGAGAGCACAGATAAAGAAGTGTGGTCATGAATTCGTTTCACTGCTGCAATGCTTTTCTCCATCAGCTGTTAAGGTCTTCTTGTGCGAAGATCGCGTTATCGCACGGAATGACGTCCGCATCGCGTGACCAGATTGACTAAACATGAGTTAAATGACCACGTTTCCGTAACGGCCGATAATCAGCAATCGCTCCTGTAACCCATTATAGCTTTTACACAATTTCATGACGTCTTCACACAACATGACTTTCCTAATAGATTACGTGAGAGCCCCAGTTACGTGAGAGCCTTATTCTACCCCCTTGAGATCCTCCCGACGTTTGTTTAATTGCAACAGTGTTCTGCGTATTCCTGGTAGCATTAACGCTTTCAGTAATTCATTTTTGCCAACTGTTCTATCCGAGTGGATTGTACTCCCTGACGGTATTGTCAATGAAACCAACTCAGTTAAATTTATAAACTTATTGATTGCTTATTTCTCTCCTCAATTTCTGTAAAAACCTTTTTATGTACCTATTTATTGCCTTGTTAATTTCAATGCGTTTACTGTGTTTATTTGTGCTTGCATTTATATTTGTGTTCAACCTTTGTGACGCGTTATTACCATTTGTTCCCCCCCCCCCCCCTTATGTAATGCCCCATTGGGGCCTTTAAGGGAAAATAAATGATGATGGTGATGATGAAGATAAACCTCGTGTCAGATTACTTCAGCATAATTTGAATTTCATGACGTAATCGTAACGCCTCAAATGCGGTACAACTCCACGCAGATTTTTGCGACTTTGAATTTGACAACTGCGGCTGGACATCCCCAGGGGATGGCTGGATTCGCTCGTCACGTGTACTGAAGCACAGTTGTGGACGAGAGCATTCTGGTGCGTATTGTTATCTGCTTCTTACTGAGTTACGTGTGCCCCTCTTAAAATCAGTGTTCTTACGACGCTGCTTTCGAAGTTCATTGCCATACAAATATTTTGTTAAAAAGGAGCATGTTCTTTACTCTTCGTGGTTTTTGTTTGTGAATGTCAAAGCACAAGCGCAGCACGTTATAGAACAACGCGGCAGTGCCGTCGCATAATCGGACGCTGACGAAGACTTCATTCAAATTTTGTGCTGAGTAACAAATTCCATGATTCTCCTTTGCCATGTTGATATTTGTCACGTAACAAAAGATGCGTTTATTTCTTGGGAAACTTCAATTTAAATTTTACAAGCACGCGATTCAAGCTTGCGATGTCAAGACAGGGAAGGACTCCGTGATCGCAGCTTGGTAGTTAATGCCGATGTAGCCTTTCCTAAGCGCTCCGCGCACAAGAAACTGTTTAACAATAGGCAGTATACTTTCGAAAATGGCCTTTTATAATCAAATTGTGACTCTTTCGAGCTTGTGAAAGCCGTGTTTCCAGCAATACGAGCGCCCTTCTCATTAGAAGGCCGTATTCTATCGGTTTAAGCTAGCCTTTATTCGTGCTGTGATTTCATTCAGTTATTGTGCAGGGCCAATATAGCCGGTAATGCCGTGTATTTCTGCCATAGCGTGTTCGTTTACGGGTGCTTTTTTCTCCGGTGGGTTAATATCTATTGAGGTGTTTGCGGCCATTTCAGGATTAACTAACTTACTTGTGTATAAACTTAGCCGGCCTTCAAACAGCACTCTCTGGAAATTAGGAAAGGCATGTTGTAGTCTGGAAAAAAATGGCTGTAACTTGACTGTGGCGAAGCCTGGGTATACAAGCGAGAGCTTCGCGCGCTTGGCATTGCGGAGCACGGAGCCTGTCCAGTGGAGCAGCTCGCCGGGTGATATCCGCGGGGTGGTCAGACGCCGCTTTTCTTTGACGGCTCAAAGCCTCCCGCTCCCACGCAACGCTCAGAGAAGACGGCCCGGCCTCGCTCTCATGCTTGGCCAAGCTAGCACTGACTAGGCCAGCACGGCGTTTCTCTGGTCAGGCGGCGACCCAGCTGCGGAGAGCGCATGCGCCAAGCCGCGGTGTCGTTGCCAAGGCTGCGGCGCAGCTCCAGTCAAATGAAGGTCAAACTGCCGCCCACGGCGAAAGGCCAGTAAAGCTCTCGCCTTAATATCGTTTCACTGGCCACTGCCGCGCCGCCTCTCGCGTCGTCTGATTGACTGTTGAAGGAAAAGCTCTGAAGCGCATAGCATCACCAAAGGTCATATTCGGTTCAAGTTCCGTAATTGATGCATTAGCCACTGTATACAGGCGTTCAATTCTATATGCTGCGTTCTACACAGCGTTTTCAGAGGGACCCAACCTAATACTAATAACTTCAAAATCAAGTAGTGAGCAGGCACGCCCGATTTTTTTAACATTTTACTCGCTGGCATCTCTACTAAAGAATATGATGTAGGAAGCACAAAAGTAATTCTTTTGACAGCAGTCAGTTCCAAGCACGAAGCGGACATATGTTTTAACGACGCTTGCACATACTACTCTCCATTCTTCTCACCTTCTCACCTCTTGCGAGGGGCTTGAATTTTTCTCTCCTTCGTGATTATTCAAAAAATAATTGTTTATATTTTGGTCGGATACATTGTAAAGAAGCATAGGTCTATTTGAGCCATGTATTTTATCTTTTCCTACCCCCATTGACGTTTGCCACTTGATGTACTTAAGAGATCACGAAATTTGGTGTGGTTACGAGAGGCAGTTCACGAACGACCTTTTTTTGGCCAAAACACCTTGAGCTTCATTTCTCGTCAGCGCTGTGTCTCCTCCCTTCTCTTCCTTTCGCCTCGTGCCGTTGCGTTGTTGCCGGTTTTTCAGTAGCTAGTAGAGCCAGTGTTTCTCAGTGCCTGTCCCCATTGCGGAGGTCAAAATTCCAGCGAGTAACTTAAGCAAGACGTCTGAAAACGCGCACCAATTTGCTGTCATGACAACCTTCTCACCCTCTTGTGCAGCTACATCAAGGTATCCTTTGGCGGCATATGCGGACCTCCTTGTTTCCTCGGGCTCGGTAACATTTGGCACTAAGAACAAATGAATGAATGATCACGGCAGCCCTTGAGCCGTTGGCTACTGCATGCACAAATAAGCAACCAAAGCGCGTGTAACAATGTAGAAAGTGCTCACCAGTGCCACCCTAGTCCACAGCGGTCGACTATGGACGAGGGTGGCGCTGGTGAACAGGGGACCCACGATCTCCGAATTTCACGTAAGGTGTTCTACCAGTCGTGGTACAGTGGCTGCGTGTAAGCTATCTTAGCGAGTGTTCACCAGTACCACCCTCGTTCATAGCCGTGGGCTCTGGACGAGGGTGGCGGTGGTGAACAGTGAACTATGGCGCTGGTGAGCACTCCCTAGGATAGTTTACACGCAGCCGCTGTACCTGAGCTGGTAGAATAACGTACGTGAAATTCGCTGATCGTGGATTCGGATCCAATCGGTTTACATGTAATTGTTTGTTTCTTCTACTTTATAATCAATTACTATTCAGCGATAACGTGAATACGCTTCTTATTTCCCGTTAACACTATAAATAAAAAAATAAAACGGTCCCCAACGCTTTCCGTGTTTTCGATGACTGGTCGCTTTCTTAATAATAAAACTCATTTATTAGTTCAGCGCCTGTGTAGTCGTGTTACGTCCTCTTCGGTGGCACTGTTTCCCTCACTTAATTTATCTGACGAAGTTGTTGCTGCGTGCAGGCTCTGGCCAAATTTTAGCGGAATATCTCGCGAGTTAGTATTATCTTTTTATAGTCGCGCCCGCACGACTACTGTGAATATCGAGGCATAGATTCTCATAGGTTAAGCTGAGATTAGTCGACGCTTCGTAACGTGTCGCCTGGGGATCAGCGAGTCCCAGCGGGGCCACCACTGCCACTGCACCACTGGCAGGCTAAGAAGATCAACAGATAAAATGGCTCGGTTCCGTAGCTGTTCAGCGGCAGTTCCATCACAGCCGTCAACAGGCGGTTGATGGCCTTCTCTCTCCTTCGGATTTCCGCTGCAATCACCTTTTTTTTTTCTTGCTTTCCAAGCTTTGCTCTTGTAAAGCTCTTGCAAATTCAGTAGTTACTTCCTTGAGTAACACAGCGAACAAGGTTTCGGAAACAATTATGAAGCACAAGTTCTTTAATTACTTGTTCTGGAATGAAAGCCGGGGGTTGAAAAACGATATTTCACTTGTCTAGCGTGGCAAGCGTGTATGTATACAGCTAGCCTCTTTCTTTGCCGTGTTTAGCTTTCTCGTATGTGCTCTTTCTCCAACCGCAGTTTGGGAAAAAGTTCTTCAAAACGTATGTACATCACGACCTAGTCATTTACGGGTCACACTGGGAATACCTGTATTTCTGCAAGTAGAGTACTAAATGCCACTATATTGGTGTTACGTTGGCACATTTTGGTAGTTTGCGCGAAGAAAAATAATATATATACTTTATGGCACCTGCCACCGCTCGGAGGTGCCAAATATATTTCCGCAAAAAAAAAGTCAAAGAGCTCAAAATTGCGTTCCAAAGAAAAGCGCAAAAAACCCGCTTAATTTTCGAAAACTAAAAGCCGGAACGTTGAAACCTGAACTACGACATTGTCCAGCCTATCTCCCACTGTGTACCATCTTTGCCAAGACAGGCTGCTGTTATCGTTTCTCAGAACATCAGGAGAGACATTTTGATTGAGACAAGAATAATGACGGCACAGATTGATGGTGCGCAGCTCATTCTTGCACCCAACGGGGGCTAGAGACCACAGCCTCGTTACAACGTTGCCAGCTCGCTTTATTCGTGGTGGCGGCACATTGTAACTTTCGGAGAAGACGGCTCAGCTAGCTTCTTTCTCCGCTTAACCTTCTCTTTTCAGCTTCATGGCTTCGACCGTGCTGCAGTGTTAGCTCAATCATTCTTTTTATTAATGGTGTCATTTGCCTTAACGTGTAATATTTTCACAGTGCGGTTTGATATTCCATGCCTTTGCAAATGTTGATATGCCCCTGCGTACATTGCGTCATTTTTTCTGCGTCCTACGTAGCTATCTTAACTTCCACCTTAGTTGGTAACTCCAAGATTGTACTGGTTATAATTCGCCGGCACTAGTCTATGTTTTTGTTTTTTGGTTAAAAATTAAACTGTGTCGTAGGGCGTGGTCATGGAGTCCGGAGCTTTTCGACTGTCAATTTTTTTATGCTCTTCCCCGCGATCCGTATTTTCCTGTTCCTTTTAAAATTTAGGCGAATTCAGGGTATCACGAGGAGATCGTTGGCGGACTTGCCTCGCATATACACATCCTGCAGGACGAAGTGACTGGCGTATAGCCTTTCATTTCGTGATATGCCATTCTCGCATTAACGCATAACTGATTCGTAGGCTGCCTTCCTAAAATACATGCTGAAAGTCGCTGCAATATGTATTACTTGCACCCCTTATTGTCTTTTCAGTACTCTCACAGCGCATCGCGCATAAGTGCAATGATTTGAGAATTCAACGACCCTTTGCGGCCGTCTTGTCCTGACTGGAATACAGCGCAAACAACTACACTACCTTTAATGAATTCCTCTTATTTAGCGTGATCGGGTTGGCTGGGGCATTCTTCTGAATGCCAGAGGTTTTCGAGAATATGGTCTCCACCTCCACGAAGCTCCGATTGCGCAGTCTTGCCGCAGCAAACCGTAGCTAAACTCACGAAATGTTTTGTCGAGCACACCCTGCTGCGGCTTAGCGCACTCTGATGAACTTAGCGCAGAGTAGAATGGCAACTATGGTCACGCTAACGCAAGTAAACATGAACTGTACTGATACAAGGCACACGAGAGAAAGCTCGAATACCATCCAAGCACCAACACCCTTTCAGAGCGATTGACCCCTCCTCTTCTGAGCCCGACTCAATCCAGTTGACCCTGGAAGAAGCATCCCATTCGATTTAATATTTACAGCACCTATGGTGAGCGCTTGGCTTATTGCAGGGGCCGCCGGTACATATTCCTATCACCACCTTCATCAGTCAGCACACAGGACGCGGTATGTTAGCGCCGTGTTCAAACACACATTTTTCCCCATTCCTCTGAGTTAAAACGTATATCCGCCGCGCCGTCCCTCCTCATGTCTTTTCTGTCGGCAATACTCATCATGCCACATGGGCATTGCATTCCCAGTCCCCCTTACCTCTGTATGCCTCTTACCCCGTCACAACAGCGGCTGGCTGGGAGCAGGCGCTGAGCGCTACGCCACGCGGTGATCAGCTCTGGCTTATTGAGCTTGTCGGACAAGAAGAGGCGGCAACGGGGCCGGGACCAAGGACCCCCTTACTCTGAGTCATGCAATTTCTAAGAATGATATTCGTGCCTTTTCTCGCTTAACAAAGTTGACAACTACCGTTCTGGAAGTCCCAACGTCGCCCTAGGACCGGTAATAGCGAAAGGGACGCGCTGAGCAGTGCAACAGAAAGGACGCGGCGCACGAGGAGGACGGGCGCAGGACACCGACTAGCACTCGTGTTAACAGCCGCTACGTATGCGGTAAACGCTTCAGTACCCGAGCTCCGCGAACAATTCTTAAGAGGATATGATCGCAGTAGCTAGCGCTTCCTTTTTCTTTACACGGCGAAGTTAGGAATACAAAAGGCGACAAATACCTTATGTTAACGCTATGCTGCGTACAGCCGTCAGCACGCTTAGCACAAGCGCTCGAGCGCGTGTCTTCCACTAACATAAGCGCCGCTGGGTCTCAGGGAATGTTATGGTGGAGACAGGGCACCAGCTTTCACCAGCCACCGCAAATACACCATGCAGCATGGTATCAGGCCCAGCACCAAGCGCTCAGCGGCTCTAATGTAAGTGCAGGGCGTGCGCTTGAGCGTTCTTGTTAAGCGTGCTGTCGGTGATACATCGAAAAGCTGAGCGGGAGTTCGGTGAACAGCTCAGACACCATCGCTGTGCCCTTTGGCGTTTACGGTAGCCTGTGATGTGCTTAAACCTCACCCGCGCCCTCTAGATCCAGTTCCATTTCCCGTAGCCCTGTCCCGCTTTACCTCAACCCTGCGGAAAGTTGGCCTCCGAAGCCACATGAAGCGTAGCTGTAGTGAAGTAAAATACATATACAGTGCACTGTAGCGAAGCTTTGAATGTGCTCTCCCTCGGCCCGAATGGCTGCACCACCTCCCTGCATGGTAGCACGGGGTGTGCTCTTTCTTACCCACGTGCCGCGCCCGTCCTGCTGACGCGGTGAACGTGGGAAGCGCGCGGTGTGTAGTACCCGCTGTCATGTGTTCTTCGAAGCGCATTGCGACAAGCAAGCGACCAACTCCGCCGAGTGCGGAACAGTGCGATTCTTCGGCAACGCGCAAAAACAAAATTGGGGGGATGAAGTTACGCCTGTGTCGATGCCAGCAGCGTAGGATAAAGAGGTCCCACTGTAACACAAGCAATAATGTTTTAGTATTAAAGGTCCTGCTCACAAGAACGGCCGACGTCAGTCCGTCTGTCCATGTTGCGAAAAAGATGGCAGATGGAAACATGTCAACCGGGTTTTGTGGAGCCTGCTCATCATTACAGGCCCCGTTCAGGATAAGATCCGGCGTCGATCCATATGTGCCACGAAAAAGGTGGAAGGTGGGCACCTGCCCACGGGATTGTGAGAAACCGGCCCACCGAGGTCCCATTCAAGAGAAAAGCCAGCGGCCGTTATTCCGCATCACTAAAAAGGTGGCAGGTGGGAACGTGCGCGCCTGGTTTTTAGGAGCCGACCCAGAATAGAAGGACCAACGTCTGCCTGTCCATGCATCGAAAAAAGAGGCGGGTGAAAACCGGACAATCGGGTTGTGAGGAGTCGCCCACCGCGGAACTGTTCACGAGAAGAGCCGACGTCGGTCTCGGTATCATGTAAAAAAAAATGGCAGGTGGGAATCTGTCCACCGCATTGTGAGGAGCCGGCCAACCCACCCGTGTCACCCTTGTCACGGGAAAAATGGCAGGTGGAAATCTAGCCTACGGGTTGCGAGCAGCGGACCCACTAAGGTGCCGCTTATGAGAAAAGCCAGCGTCTCTCCGTCCATGTCACGAAAAAGGTGACAGGTAGAAACTAGACCCGATCCATGGTGGAAGAGGTTCTCCTTTCTTTTATATCGCTGCTCTGCCGCCGCCACAGGCGCATCTTCCACTTCGAGTGAAGCGCACTGCGCGGAAAACCAATGAATATCCTAGGAAGGAGGGCCGCGCCAACTTGGAGAGTGGAGAACGAAGGGTGTTGCCGAAACGTGGAAGTGGCCGGTGTATTTACGTCCTGTGGAGGGTCTTCATAGACCTGCTGCTGTGTTTTATCTCCTTTCGAGTGTCATTGAGCGGCTGTCTAATAGGGAATGGGCTGCTGCTGATCTCTGGGATGCTCTAATCGTAGCTGGAAGTAATTTCGGTTGCTTAAACGCCCTAAAGAGAAGGAAAGAAGGCGAATTTAGACATGTAACGCCACAAGTAGGCGCTGCCTGAGTGCATGGAACTGTGTGAGGTGACAACCGCTGCCTTTTCTATGGGGTTATTGCTGAATATAAGGGGATGTTTTCGCAGCGCAATATCTAAGTTTTGATATGGTACTGCCAGTCCCAGATGAGCCAGAGCCCCTTGCTAAGGACAGCCGTGTCGCTTAAGTTTGGCCGTGAATGCGCTGTATGCGCCACTGCCTCAGAGCTTTGCTACCCTGAGCTAGTGTTTTTTTTGAAGTTGACGGTTCCGGCAACGGCTGTTCGGAATTGTCATTATGCGGGACACCCAGCGTACTTTGCACCCCCGCAACACATTTGTGACGAATATCGCACCCCTGTGCTCAGTCATTGCTGGCGGAAACAAAAATATTGTAGCGATCCATTTTTACGTGCTGCTTGCCATGCGGTGTAGAAAATAAGAGGAAAGATATCCATGGGAACATCCTACTGACCTATTATGCACTGATTTTGATCTAAATAGAACATAATTAGGCGCTGTATTGTTGTTGAGACAGTTCATCGCAGTCTCGGCCAGACCTCTGAAAACGAGCTGACAAAGTATGGACGAACGTAGGTATTCACATAGGGCGTAGTGTATGATGGCAGACGGAGTTACGGATGGCACACAAGAAAACATCTCTATTCTGCTGACTTCGGTGTCAAATATTGCCGCGGGCCGGTCGCTCTGTTGGCCTGTTTGGCGCTGAAAGTTCAGGAGGAAGATTTTTATCGCTTGTTTACATGCTGAACTCTGGTTTATATGAGCGAAAAGGGCAAAAACAGCCCACCATGTTTTCCTCAAGTACATTACAAGCAGCAGAAGGCCACGGACACACCACGTGCGCTAATGTGGAGAAAGCAGTCTACTGTGCAGGTCACCGGCTGAGAAAAGGCAATGTGCCGTTTGTTTTCGACGTATCCCAGGTGCTCAGTGGACGTAGTACCCGCTCTCCGCAGTGCGCTGTCGCGCGCCGCATGAGCGCTTCCGGTTCCTGGTCATGCTTAAATGCCGAACTCTTAGAATATGGTTGGGCTCTGGTGGGAACCTGGCCTGCTGGCCGTGAGTAACCTGCTCATCATTAGAGGTTTCTTTATGGAGGAAAGCAATTCCATTCGTCCGTGTCACGAAAAAGGTGGCAGGTGGAAAATCTGCCCAGGTGGGTTGTGAACAACCAGCCCACAGGGGCAGGCAGCAATGAAATCAATTAAAACATACTCACTGCAACTGGCGCCCGTCCACCGTGACACTGCGCATCAGTTCATTGGTCGAGATACAGACAGCCTTCTGAAGAGCCATCTGTTCGAAATGGGCGTTACGGGAGCTCGGGAAAGCAAACCGGGTCTCACATTGCTAACCGGGGGCTGTGCTTCAATGAACTGCCTGCCGGGGCATTGGCGCATCGCTTCATCGCTGCACCATCGCACGAGGAGTGTTTTCAGACCCTCCGTGAATATGAATGTGACACGTATTAAACCAATTTCGACTCAAAGAATACACTAGTCGAGCGGAAATCGAATAGCTAGTGTTTGGGTGGCGAGCCGGGGCCCGTTCGAGATGGTTCCGCCGAGACAGCGTCCACAGGGAACTCCAGGGATGTGAACTCGCCTTAGGGACGTAATCTAAGCCAAACATTATTACAAAGTGCAGCTGTAGAAACATAAGCAGCCTGACGAAAGAAAAATGCTGATCAAGCGAAATCGTACTCCTGCCGTTTGGGTAGCGATCCCTGCACTTTACCCCTGGAACACTTGGACCGGTTCTAAGCGGTTCCATCGAGGCTTATAGGAAGCGTGTGCTGTAGTTGGGGCGCCACTTCTGTGAAGCGTGCGCTAGGTAGCGTATAGCTGAGGTTATTTCCAGGAGTGCGGAGCCGTCTCCAGCAACAAAATGGCTGCAGGTGGGAACCTGCCCACCGGGTTGTGAGCAACCTGTCGACCGTTAGATGTCTCGCTGACTAGAAAATCCATCGTTCCTTCGTGTCTCACGAAGAAGGTGGCAGGTGGGAACCTCTGGCAGGTTTGTGAGCAAGCTGCCTATCATGGCAGGTGCAATTTAATAAATCACAATAAACTTCGTGCAATTGTCACCCGCCAACCGTGACACTACGCATCAGTTGACTAGTGGAGAAATAGCCTCCCGAGGAAGTATCTATGCAAAAATGATGAATATACCTTACTAGAGCTCTTGAAAAGGAAGTCTCAGAATCCTCACCGGTGGCTGTGCTTGAAACAGCTGCCTGCCAGGGCCGTGGCACATCACTTAAGTGGTGTACGAATGGGCCAGTATTGGTGTGATGACTCCCTGTGGTCTACGAATCTATAAAAGGCAAGGAGTGCTTGGCGGAATGGATCTCTAATGCCATTGCAATGTACTCTTAAGAGTAGGGGAAGTGTCGTCTAAGTTTTTGTTCACAAGTTAGCCCTCTTATGTGAGTGCAGAGGCTTTGTCCTGTAATTATGACATTTTTTTTTCTTCTAGTATATCATTTTGAAGATACTTGGACGCCGGAGGAAAACTCTTCGGGAGTTTCTAGTACACTGTTGAGTCCTAGATGGCCAGGTCACAGCCAGCCTCGGTGCTTGGAGTTTTGGTACCAAACATTGGAGTCGGCCAAAGAGGACGCATCTCTGAAGGTAAATGTGGAGAAGAAACAAACTAGTTTTATTATCATACAACCCTGAAGTTCTCGTTGCTGTTTTCAAGTACCACACAACTTGGCTTTAAAGACGTTTTCGGTAACATTCAAACGTGCCGGGTGGATGGTAGTTTATATGAGGCAATAGTCGCTAAACGAGATATAAAAGGTCCGATACATGAAAAGTTTTGAGGATCACAAGATGGTAAAAGTCTCCACAGGAGTAATCGATCTGCCTCTCCCATAACCGGGCCTAGCGCTATCATAAACGCCAGAATGGGAAGGCTGAGGATAACCTTAAGACTGCTTTTCTGCTGTTTTTGAACTTTTGTTAGACGAGTGTTCCTCTTAACCTGCTTTGAGAAATAGCTGCGGATCATCAGCGCTACGCTCTTGGCTTTCAGCTAATCAAAGTAGCGCTACAGCCACATGCTAGTACTTATGTCGACAAAGTTTTTTCAACATGATTTGCTTTGTTGCACATGCACGAGAGCTGATACCTACGCTCTTCGCCTGATATATTTAAGCTACAGATCAGATTGTCATTCAGAATGGTAAATATGACCGATGCCTCAGCAGTTTGGGCGTACAAATTAGAGGCCTTCACAGTTGTCCTTTATTGCATTGTTAGGAAGGAGCAGAGTGGAGCATGTCGAGCAGATAGCCTTAAATGAGTTCGTTCTAAGAAAGGCGCCTTCAGCAGAATTCCAAGATATTATATTAGCGGCTCTCAAGTAGCATGCTATGTTATGTGATACAGGAGAGGACGGAGCAAGTCTGGACGTGGTGGTGACTAGTCGGAATCTCTAAAGAACTAAGCTATTAAAAGTCCACTGAAGTATAGGACACTATTCTATACATAAAACTGATGTTTTGAACACGTCTCACATCTCGTAGCCTGCCTCATTCTTAGAGTTGGATTGCTCATGATCAAGTTACGAAAATTTGGATGCCCTTAGGGTTAACGGTCACGCAAAGTTCAACGAGATTGCAATTTTGCGGGGTAGTGTTCCACAAGCCTTTTGTATCGAGATGCCAATTTCTAAATGGATAAGTAGTGATGGCTAATGGATCGCAGCTGCCCCGGTCTGGCCGTCAAACAAAATTGCAAAGTAATCATCAGTAACATCGCAGTTTCCCAATTTACAGAAAATTTAAAATTGGATCACAATATTATGCAATAGCATATGCATTGAAAATTATTTTAAAATAATATGTCAGCGTACTGAATCGCAAGAAGAAACCTGAGTAGCGAGTGCTAATATTTTGTGTTCTTATCCTTGCCTTTCGTGTGTTATGGCGCATTGGAGCTATTCTGTGCCTTTGTATCTCGCGAGTGACATTTCATGCATTGAATTATGTTCCCGTCTTTTGTACATTTGGTTTTTAATTTCTCTGCCTAGCCTGTAAATATCTTGGGAACAAGTCGGCAAGGTCAATCGATAAATATACATAGTAAATGGTTATTGTTCTACGAAGCTAACATCGAAATTAATTTACGCTTAACCATTAAGGAAAAACTTTGGGAACAACTAGACAGGCATTGCATTTTATTCGTGAAAATTCACGCAGGCAAGGAACTTCCGTTGAAGTGACTCGTATTTGCAAAGAATGTTGCTATTGCTCAAATTTTTTTCTAATTCACCGGGCTTACCTAAAGAAGAATGCGCCTGCGTAAGATGATATCTTGATCGGGTAACGTTGTGATGCAAGCCTGTGGTGGATTGTTTGTGGAGGTTCGACAGGTAGTTTTCCAAGACCGAGTCCGTGCAAGAATCCGTGCTACAACTGCATTCGATTTCAAGAAAACCATGCCCGAAATGAGCGTACAATAATAGCAGTCTCAATACTACAAGTGAGTCGGGGGCGGAGCCTTGGTACTAAAGCTCACATATGCCCGAAAATGGAATAACCTTCATATTTTGTGACTGCAGCTTGCTTTCCTGTGTAACATGTTCCTTTGCATCGCAGGAAATGCGGACCCGCCTTCTCAATTAGTGATCTCGTTTTTTGAAAGTGTGGTGTAGAAGTAATTCCATGTAGGATATCCTGTCTTCACTGTGATGATTGTGGCAAAGGGTGACGAAGGAAATTATCGTAACGCGGAGAAAGGACTACAGTGAAAAATAGTACAGTATTTAACCATCCTGTTTCAAGTTTTTATGCCATGATGAGCAGTTAGAGGGAGCACACCAAGCATACAGTTGACGAAGCCCGTTCATGGTCAGGACTCGAAGCGGATCGAAGTGACCAGGAGAGAAAGACGACATAACGATTGTAGGGGTGGAGATGGGAGAAAGAATGGAAGAATTAGGAGGAGAAAATGGACACATGCTGTTGCTTACAGAGACATTAAATAGTAGATAAAAAACGCTGACTAGGAGTTAGAAAAAGAAAATAATAAGGGTGGTTGAGGATAAAGGAGAGAGTAAGGTGAAAATGAAGGGAAGCTAGTGAGGGCACAGAAATAAATGTAATCGGCCTATCTCTCCTTCGTTACTATCATTAAAATTTCTTTCTCTCCATCTCTTGAATCTCGAGTGCTAGCAGCGATACCGCCCGCCGCCCGCTGTCGGAGCTACGAGGGCCATCGGCCACGTGAGCTGATGGCATCAGTTATGTGTTTGCTCTCCCGAGTGGCTGCAGCTGGGAAGCGAGAGGTGAGGAAGAGCTCAGCCGAGATTCCCTGTGATGGCTACCGGAGAAGCAAAGTGAACCGAAAAACCAGCGCGCTCAGATCGCGCAGTAGCTGCAGTGAAGCGATGCTATGGGCGGTGATTACGATGCACATCGCGCTCGCGAGGCTTGTCGTCGGAGTAAAAAATAAAAAAAAGACCAATTCGTGGTCGGCGCCGCGAGGGAAGCCGGTCGGCGCCGTTGCGAGACCGAGGAGCGATGGTCGACCAAGACCTCGCAGTAGCGAGAGCGGGGCTGGCGACAAAGCGTGGGGGAGGGGGGGGGGAGGGGGGGGGGGGGGTGAACCTTCAACTTCCGGAACCACCATCCCGGACGAAGTTCGTGCCACGAAGTTCGCGCTTACGTGAGAGTGTATGAAGTGTGAGCACAAAGCAGTGGCCCATCCGATGGCTCAGGTCTATTGTTTAGCACATATTTCTCTCACCAAACCCCAAGAGGTTGCGTGGAGGCAACTCCAAACGAACACCTTCCCCAAACCTGTGATATATGCCCGCATATACCCTGGGATCTACTCTCCGTCCTGTCAACTATGTGGCCAACATGCCACTCTATCACACACACTCTGGGCTTGCCCTCGGGACTGCCTTCATCGAGGTTTGCAGCTCTCGAATCCAGACCAGCGGGAGGCCGCATTGCTCAGTTCCGCCTCGGACACATAGATCCGGGCTGTGACAAGAGCCTTAGTAATCGCCGAATGCCACAGGCTCATGGCCACTTGATGGGGCTATAACCCGAAACCATCTGCTAGTTTTGTCGACGGAAGGAAAATTTGTCCTCTTCCTCGTTAGCTGGGTCGTTAGCTAGCTTAGCCAATTTATTTCTTCGTGCAGATAACTTGCTGATCCGCTTAACTTTTCGCAGGTAAAAGGTGTTAGAGACACGCAGGCGGTAAGATTTCAGACCGTTTGTTCCCACGGTGGAACAGACCGCAGTCTAAGGGTAATAAACGACAGAATATAGGCTTGTGTGCCTTTTTTAGCGAGGTGTTTCGATCGCCTAAACTCTGTAATCGCCAACTAGAGCGACCTTGCGCACTAATTGCAAACAGTGGTGAAAGGTGTAAGTCATATATTGCTGAACTACCTCCCGTCATCTCTCTCAAAATGTTCCTCCTATCTGCTCGAAGCGAACACTGGATTCGCAGAGTTACCGAAAACAACCTCGTAATTCCTTGTGGGGACCTGCACCAAAGCGAGAGAAACATGCTCCCGCTGTGCATAAGCAACAACAATGCAAAATTTAATTTACCTGTGCATTTTAAATGCGCTTTTAGTACGAAACGGGACAGCAGCAAACCTGTGTTAGTAGTATGTATCCACTATGTGCGAGTCTAGGGAGGGACAGTTGTTAGCTTGGCTGACCTAAAAATTTTAAATTAAAGAGCCGCGGCTTAGCTGCAGCACTCAAAGCAGAACAGGCTTAATTCAACCAAAACAGAAAAGAATGCGTCCAAAGAAAAACAGTTTTGTCTTTCACACCCGCAGGCAAATGATATAAAGTAATGTGGGAAAATGCTACGAGGAGCAAAAAATGCTTACGCCGGGGTGCTGGCACGGGCAGTCTCACCTGATCTGTCACCGGAAAAGATGAACAGGGTGGATGTGGGGACGGGATGTGGGTTATCGAGGAAGGGGGGGGGGCGGGGTATGGGACTTAGGGGGGGAATGGGGACAGCGTGAGCATTTGCACATGATCCCGATATAGTCATGGTTCTTTTCGGGCTTCCGTAGAGGGCGAACACTCGCTGTTTGCCGGATCTGCGGCCCTCGACCTTCAAGCGCTCTTACATACGAATGAACGTTTGCCTGGGTCTCCGGACCTCCGAGACAGCTTACCTAAACAGGGGCGACAGCCAAGATCCCCTCCCTCAAGCCAGGCTCCTCCACCCCGACCTTCCGAGTGTAATAAGAGAACAGAATTTTCGCGCCAACCACTCTGTGCTTCGGCTCTTACTCCAACGAGCGGGAACCTTGCCTCGGTGTCCACGGCGTTCGCACCACCGCCGTTCGCCCCCGACATAGTATGTGCGACACCTACCTCCAGCCTCTATCGCTCTTGCGTTTCATTTGATGTCCGCATGCCACGCCTCACTCTACCACAATGTTTTTGCGAGTGCCCCTCATTTTACCAGGGCTAGGTGTTGTGCGACTTTGTCGTGTCTAGTAACCTTTACTCGGTATTGACAGCCGGGCTTCACCCGGAGCTTACTGGCCTCCCGAATGCGCTACTTACTGTCTCGTTTCCCCTGGTTCAGGCCTAAAGGCGACTTTTCCAACCCTAGGCTTGATTTGCCCATCCACGTGCCCCCACGTGGTACGGCTGGTTGGTATGCTGCTCATACCGAGAGGAATATCTTGAGGCTTTATTCTTGATCTTCCGAAGTTTTTCTGCCTTTCTGAACCGGATCCCACACGCCCAGTCCAGACCCTCCGGACGTGCGCTGGGGCACTCTCACAATGCCACGGGGAAGATGCTGCCACATCACCTGGGGACTCCACCTGGGGGAGGGGGGGGGGCGTTTTCACTCCGACTACTGGCTTTGCAACCGGGTATAGCCTCGCAGCCGAATCCGCGTTTTCCCGAGCTTGCTTGCAGGTAAGGGGGGGGGGGGGGGGTGGCTCGAGCAGGCCGCACACTCACAGGAGGGACACTGCGCTCGTGGGCTTTCCTCTACTGCTCCCGATTACGATCGCATGTTCACGACCGCCGGCCATGATCTTCGCGGAGAGCAATTGGCGTAGTTTTCCTTACCGAGTTTCTGTGCTCTGTAACTGTGACAATCCATTTGAATGTACCATACATATCGTTGTACTTCATGGCCATCTTGAACGTAACGCTCAGTGGTCACCGCTATATTTTGCGATCCGTCTTTGAAACCTATGCTGAGACCCCGACTAGGCTTGCATTGTGCTACTGGTGGTGAATGCGTCGCTCTTTTACGAGATCATCAACCGTGGACGCAGTAAATACGACACGTGGTCTATAACTAATCAGCGTCTTGAACGGTGGATAAGGATTTCATGTGCAAATACAATCTGCTGAAATTTATCTTGAAAAAGAGACATGAATAAAGTAGGCTTGCCAGAAATTTAAGATATGCCGTATTTTTCCCATTATAGTGCCCTGCCGTTTTCACGAATACTGACCGTCAGAACCGGAGGCTCGGAAGCATCGTAGTGGTCAACAGCACTTAGACATACCGACGGAGCGCAAAACGCGAAGACATGTGCGCTTAACTTGAATTTCATTCCAGAAGGCCGCTGAACTACTGCACATATACCCTCAAGAGATATGCCCACCAGAGATAAGAAATTTAACACACGTGGCGGTGAGGGGAGAAACGGAAGAGATAAAACAAAAAAAGATGGAAGGTGCTTCCGGGATAATACACTAGATCGGACTGCAAGTCAAGCTCACTTATCATTGAAAAACCAACAGTGTGAGGGAAGCAGGACATGCTGAGAAATAACATAGCAAACGCTTTTTTTACATCAGCGAACAGCTAATACATTGGAATGACTTGACCCGAATTGTGTCCTAAAATAGGATCGGTATGTTGAAACCGAGCGCAAACACGCGCAACGCGCTGTTGACCACAATGATGCAACGCCAACTATCCCGACAGGTTGTCTTATGCACGTTAGAACAGCGTAAAAACAGGAATCACGAAGCATGCACCGCTTCACGTGTTGGCGGTGCCTGGCGGCCTGAGATCCATGATTCAGCCGGTTGATGTCTGCCTGAGAAACAATTAAACTGCTTTACTGGGGCAGTTTATAAAATGTGGTTCATTAATGAATAGTAGATATTCGCGAAGAGCAACAAGCATGGCCACTTGGCACTTTGAGTGCCATGAACATACCGGAAGGCGACACACTATGGCGAGTAGGAACCGATGGCGAGCTCATCGAAACTTACATGGAGTAACGTGGAAGGTCTAATCAAAGTCGCTTAAGACTTCTGCCTAAATTCTTCTTTTTCCACTCTCGTAAACGTGAAAATGCGGTGTGCATTATGTTCAGAAGCTCCTTGGAATTGGGTAACTACGGTATAGTCCCATGAAAAGCCAATATAACACACTGCAAGAAACGACAAGGATAGACATGTTACGCACTCAATCCCATGCAAACAATTTACTGCGCCCCTACAGCCTATTTATGGTCGGAAATGAAGGCGAGGCATGAATATGGCCTTATTTATTGTCGCCTTCCTCTCACGCCGTCTGGAGAGTTCAGTTTTTCTACAGCGAAATGTATGATCGCTGTACAAGGTTTAAAAAGAAATCGAAGGTGAAATTAATTTTCAGCTGCTTATTGGCTTGCGCTCACACGACGCATGCCTCCTAGGCCTGTAAATATGACCATTTATTGATTCTTTGAACGCATCCCAGAGAACAAACAGGACTTTTTTTCTACAGGCGGAGGTGGTTGTGGCCGGGAAAAGGAGAGTGGTGTGGCGACGTCCCCCGTACCCATCTAGCTGCATGATGCTAGCGCGGGTGCAGATCGAGTCGGAGAAAAGTTTCCAGGTAAGAATTATTTTAAAAATGGCTCAAGCGCCTGGAGGTTTTGCAGAATGCGGTGATTGAATACAGTGAAGTTATAGGCAAAAATAGAGAGCAAAAAATTCAAGGAGGCACTGAAGACAACTTACGTGCAGTAATGCGAAATCATTTGTGCTTGCATTATGGCGCCATCTGCTGGGCCATCGTCGCACATTGCGAGGGGGATTTTGAGTGGGTCGCCTGATGGCGCTACGACACTCCAAGCAAGTAAATTTACTGGAAACGTTCTTTTGTACTCGGTAAATTGAGACGTCTGTGAGTTATACGATCATAATTACTCCTGTACGATTCTAAGAACTCTGCATTCACTAGCCGCGCCTTTATTCAGCTGCAAAAGTCGAACCGTCGTGATGTAGTGGAATTGTCCCTATCTCGCAGATCAAGCCATGGCTTCGATTCCCGCTTGCACCCAAACTTCCTTTTTCTCATTCATAGTTTATGCCTATATGGATGATGAATGGGATTGTGGATTGTGGTTTGGCTTGTTGGATGGCTATATAGGGATTGTATTGTGGATAGGCTATGGATTGGTGAAAGCGTGACACATTCTGTCCGCGCCACTCATGAGCCACAAAACGCTTTCGCCTTAAAAAAATTTTATGCAAGTCAGGTTGGAGGAGGCCCCGAGGTTTTGCAGACCTTAGTCCAGGACCCCTCTGCCGTACCTGACCGGATAGCCCGGGCGACCAGGTGCAGCTGGTCCTCCACGGTCGTGCTAGGCAGGGCAGCTCTTCACTGGAAATGGGAGGGGTTGGTGTATGTGGTTACTGTGAGAGAACTGGGCCATCCCCATGTCGAATGATAGAGGGCAAGATAGGCGGTGCGAAAAATTGGCTGTTTGTCAGATAGCTTGTGGAATAAAGGCTGTGCCTACGCGTAAGATGGGGGAAACCGTTAGCCTGGAGATGCCGCCAGAAAGCCGTCACCACTCAATGGATGGTTTTGTTATTTGGTGTGTGTATTCCGCTGGACAATCGGTAACGTTGCAGTATGTGCGAATTGGTAAGAAGCATCGATTTACGCCTCATATGGGTTCAGGTGCCCTTCCACTGGCGCCGCGAGTAAAAGACCTCGGGCGGTCGCATAAACGCGTTCATCACCAGGGCGGCACACATGCCAATGAGTCCGGAGAAGGTGGGTTTTCTGGATGTGACGGGCGGACGTGTACTATAGGCTGCGTGCGGAAAAATGTAAATAAGGTCAACGGTGTACAAAAGCAGTCTAATTACTGTCTTATGGCAGCGACCATCGAAGGTTTCGCTGCTAACCTTGCGCAGCATGAAATCGCTATTGCTCTGGCTTATCATGGTTTTGAGCATGAAGATACTTGAAAACAAGGACATATATCAGGGTTGCCTCGACATGCATTTGCAATGCGCCATAAGAAGTAATTTTTAGTGAACAGCGGCAATTTAAAGGGAGGTCTGGAAAATATTTTTATTTGTGAGAACAAAGCAGCTGTTAACAGTGAATCCACACTCGTGCAGCGGTTGCTCACAGTGCCCTTGCACTGCAAGGACACTGCAAGCAAGCACCACTTCTAGAACACAAGGGTAGCTGTTTTTAGAGGTAGAAATGGAAGAGGAGGAGGGGGTGGTAAGGATACCAGAGTCGCGAGCCGCACTTGGACACGCGAGGAGCCGCAGTCTGGCCACCCATGGCATGTGGTGAGAGAAAAAAAAAATCACTGTATAGAATGTACACAGCGCCCCTAAAGTAACCAGAGTTGCAAGATCGGGCGCCTGGTTCCTGCTGCACCAAAAATTAAAAAAAGAAAACTGTGCCCTTAAAATTCAGTTGCCAGTTTTAAGGCCTGTTTCCTGGTATGTTTTTATATACAGGAGCCTTCAAAGTAGAAACCGAGAACAAATACAACCCAGTAAAATGTCAAGAGTGAACACTATAGCTGACAACCGGTTTTCAGACAGCGTTCGTTTTTCTTTCGGTTGTCGGCGGCCTTACGGATATTTTTCCTTGAGCGCATGTCGGCGAGAAACGCTTAAAGTGGTACGTGGAAAACGCAAACGATCACTAGACGACAAGATGGGCGCGCGGAGGTTCGCGCCAGCTTTTCGCTGGAATAAGCCATGGTATGCCATTAGCGCTGCAAGCTTCGGTAGAGTTGCCACAAAAGAATAACTTATGACCGAAGGCCGAAAGTGATGTATGTGCGATTGTAATCCCATGCTTCACTGCTACCACCACTGCCGCAGCTAATGCTATGAGTTTGTTACCGTGGCTTGCACAACTGAGTTTCCCGCCAGGTTTAAGGTGCACAGTGTAAATATATTTTTGCACTCGTAGGGGCATACTTCAGCGAAAAATTAATCTGGGAAGGAATATGTGCACGCTGAGCACTGCATCAGTTACGGTAGTATGCGAGAGCGGTGTAGGAAATGTAGAGAAGGAAGAACTGATGTTTGCAATGAAGGTGGGCAGGGACAGAAGTGTGACAGGAGATGAACTTGTGCATCAAGTTGCTAAAGTGGTTTCAGAGAAGAGCATGGTCCCGATTTTTCATGTAACCTATTATTGACCTTCACGTGTTTCCGGCCATGAAATGATCGGGAGGTCGGCACTCCATTTCAAACGGTGAGCTACAGGATACCGTCCTGGCTTAATGCGTAAGCGGCAGTGTTTTTGCAGGCAGCAAAGCTGGTGCACGGTTTCGACAAGTTACCAGTTAGCACCTAACGTTCTATCAGCTTTCTTTGAAACAACTGCTTTTCTCACCTCTGAGAAGTTTATTGCTTGGAATCAAATGCTGTTTGTTCCTGAAGCGACTGCCCTTCTTGAGTCCAGTACCCTGATGTCGACTGGTTCAGTAGCTTGATGTCTTAAACGAGGACTGTGTAATATAAAATCTTGACCACGCTCTTAACAGCAGCTGTACTTTAATCAGCTAAGCCGTTTGAGAATTTGCACATATTTTTGTTTTCTAGGAATTTTTCTTAGGATTGTGGTTGATTGTGGTTCACGCAGGTGATGTTCACTGTGAGGACCGCCAGCTACAGCAGCCAACGTTATGCCCTGGACAACATCGCCCTGCGGCCCGAGCCATGCGAGCACGTAGCTAAATGTGACTTCACCGACGACCTCTGTGGCTACGTGAACGAATATTACGGGGATCTTCGCTGGTTCGTTGGAGCTGGCCGGAGAGAAGTAGGGACGATACAGACACCTGTTTGGGAAATCAGGGGTAGGTGGTCCGATTTGAACATCACTATCTAAGTGGCGCTCTCCTCTGTGCACATACAAGCGATGGTTCTTCATCCCCAACGGATATCTGGTGTTCTCTCCATTAAGCTTTCTCGCTATACTTATGAATGCAACGCTGTAGTTGTGAAGGAACCGCTTGCAGGATTGGATTATTTAAATAGCGAAATAGGATTTAGTGCTTCCGCAGTCTAGTGTTTTTTCATTATACATAACAGGCGTTTCAGGGCAGGCTTTAAGTAATTTTCAAAAATAGGCTTTTTAGGTTAAATATGTGACTTTTCCGACATAGTATTACCATTGCTGGCGGACACCGCAAAGCCGGTGAATTGACTTAAGTAGAAAACTGGTTACCAAATTTCTGGCAATTAACTTTTTAGCTATTACAGCTGGTCAACTGGTTGCAATTACGGATTTGCAGCCGTTCGTTAGTAATAGCCATATGAGTTCCTAGAATTTCGAGAACGCGATTATCCGCGGCACTTTGGCTCGAAAAATTTGGCTACATTGTGCCAGAGTACATTCTCGTTCGAAAAGCATTCAGAAAAAGCAACCTTTCCACCGCTTGTTGCTAGTAAAAAAGTGCCTAACTCTACTAGTTAAAATGATAATTATTAAAAATTATTTTGCGATGCTTACTGCTTAAGACGATTCACCGATTTTTTGGTGTCCACTGCCACTGGTAATACTATGCTGAAAAGCAATATTTTTACGTCAAAAACCTATTTTTGGGTATTACTTCCCCGGAAAACCTGGTATATACATGTTTTTATGCTAAATGATGCATAACATACCTAAGGTATTGCAGTTTTCACTAAAATACGACTTAGGGCATGGCACGCTCTTCACATATGCTGCTTACAGAGTATTGCAAGTATGTTTCCGAGAAATCACCTAAACATCTCTGCTGCCACAAAAAAAGTTAGTTAGCGGAATTCCAAATATGCCGATCAAAAGAAGAAATGCAGGGTAGGGTACGTAGAGTGAAAGCGAGCCATCGAGGTCCCATGTTCTTGTTATATTTACACTAAAATTTTCATATGAGAGGAAAATGTGCCGACCTAGAGGAATTGAAGTTAGTGTTACAATCTATGGTGTAGTTTCATAGGAAAACAGTGGTTTATCATTAAATGTGGAAAAATTCTTGCTTCTGCTATTTCGCAAAATTGAGAGCTTGGGGCAAACCGGAACAAAATAAAATTTTATTGACCCTCGAACCTTTTCAGCAATTTTATACAAACATTTTTGATTGAATAAGCAAAAATATTTGTTTCGTGGTTGGCATGTAACAGCGAAAAAATTGCGACCATCGCCTTAAGAGATATATGTTTCAAAAAAGGCACTTCTTAGGACTATATTGGCAGAATATTATGATCTACGTAGTCGAATGCTTCACGCATATATTGCATATTGCTGCGGTTGTTAATCTGCTTTCTTTGATCTTAACTATATTGTTGTTTTTCTAATAACTGAGACACAATTCGATTTTTCAAAAAGCTTATTGTTTCTATGAAATATTTCGCTGCTCCTAAGATACAGTTACAAATGGCTCTTTACTACATTTCCCGCCACTTTATAATGCAGTACAAATGTGGCAATGAGTTTGTAACGGTTGAAGTCGATTACATCTGCCTTTTTATGAATCTCAGAACGCGATCTACAATTATTATGTCCCGGAAGCAGTCGACACTCGCTGTGCAGTTACATACCCGTATACCGGGGGTTTATCCTAAGATATATTGTAGTTAGCAGAGCAGAGCAAGTTAGCAGAGCATTGTAAGCGGTGTAGCTCTTCAGAATACGGCTAAGATGTACTAACTAGCAGGCTAGTTAACTCAACTTGACGAGTTAACGTTTTATTTACACTGTTACTTTCGGTACTTATTGAGTGGCGTGAAGTCCACTGTAAGTTATACCTATATCAGCTTCTAGAAATCACTTTAATGCAGTTACCGTCGGCGCTGAGGCCGAAAAAATTTTGTCTCTTTCAACGAGCTATGTGCACTGGAAGCGTTGCTTTGCCTGCAAGCTTTTCGAATGCGCGTGTATTTTGGGGTGATGTAGTCAAAATCTAGTATGCTATAACGCCGACGATGACAGCTTTATCGAAATTATATTAACTGATAGAGCTACTACTTGCGGTGGGCTGCACACCTCTCAATACTGCCGCGAATATTTGTACTGTTTGTTTAATCATTCTTAAAAGTGTTCGGCACCCAACTTTAACGCTTTATTTGTTATGGAAGACGAGACCACATTCATCTCGATTGATTGCAGTCAGGCGTAGCCGATTCTACGCTGTTCCAGAATGTTGTGGTAACTTTGCACGCCGCGTCTCGAAAGTTCTCTATCAGCTTTAAATTGCGCACGGCGGCGAGCGGCGGGGATTCTGCTCGACGGCCGCCGAGCACGCTTGTTTCTACGGCGCCGCTGAGTGATTCAGTCCATCGTGGGCGCAAGTCAGCCCCAATGACGTTTTGTTTAGAAGCCATCTTCGCTGTATTCCTGCTCTCTAAACTGCAGTCACCGCTACGTGACATCTGCAGCAGGTGCTAACGGATGTTACTGTCGCCCTGACTCCCTGGAAGCCGCCAAAGCAGTCTGAATCGCCTCGAAGAAGTAGATCACGAGAATGCCGCTGAAGCCGTCCCAACCGAAGACGAAGTGCGTAGCAGCCGTCGTCTCCAGAGTCATTCACTTGAATACGGACTACTACCGGACCGCGCTCGAGGAAAGGAATTCTCAGCGCCGACGTCAACCATGGCTATAGAACACCAGGCCCCAATTTTGCAAAAGCCCCGACTGCCGCCCCTGTTCAACGGTTCATCGGGCGAGGAACCTGAAGAATGGCTGGAACAGTTCGACCGTGTCAACAGCTGGAATGACCAGACTAAAGTGAGTAATGTTTTCTTCGGCCTGGAAGGACGAGCCAGAATTTTGTTCGAAAACCACGAAGCGTCTCTAGCAACATGGGTATCATTTAGGCGGGAGTTCCTGAAGGCATTCACAAGCATTGTCAGGAAAGAAAGAGGTCAGCCGCTTCTTAAGTCACGCATCCAGCACCCGAATGAGACAGTGACCGCATACGTAGAAGACATGAAGCGCCTTTTTCGACGTGTGGATCCTGACATGACAGAAGAGAAGAAGATGTAGATTTTAATGCGTGATGCTAAAAAGGCATTTTTAGCTGGTCTGATCCAGAATAAACTGAAGACCGCCGCTGAATTCACCAGCGAAGCAGCCACAATTGAGAAAACTGTGGAAGCGCGAACCCGCAATTTCCCTCGACAGCTTTAAGTGACCTCAACAACCCTCTCGGATGACGCAGCATTCGGAGGCAACCTGCAGAATGTCATCGGCGAAATTGTGCGGGAAGAGCTGCGTTGCCTGTTATCGTCTTCCAACCAGCCTCAGGTAGTGACCCCTGAAGAAATCTTCCGCGAAGAAGTGCAGCATGCGCTTTGCTCCCCGTCATCGACGCCTCCAGCTGAAGCTCCCGCCCTGACCTACGCAGCTGCAATACGCAGTCCTCAGCCCCAACGACACAACCTAATTCCGCCTCTTTGACGTGAACCAGCTGTTACCGAACGCTGCCCGCATGTCCCCGCCCACCCAATCTGCGAACGACGCTCGAGCCACAGTAAATGAGATGCCTGGAGCACTGCCGGCAAACGCCCGCTGGGCTTCCATTGCGGTGAAGTCGGCCATATTCTTCGTCACTGCCCGTACGACCGTATCGGTCTTCGTGGCTTTGCCGTCGGCGTACCACAACCACGCTTCGGCCAACATCCGTAAGAAATCGACGAGTAACTGCGTTGAGATCAGTATGCACCGAACCGTCGTTCACGCAAACCATCGCCGCCGGCCTCGTGCTTTGCGTCGCCACGCTGCAGCTACGCAGCCGCGGTACGAGGAAGGTCTCCCAGGCCCCGTAGGAGTGAATTAAAAGAGAGTTTTAGTTACACGTACGCAGAGGGTTCACGTACGCAAACGCGAGAAGTCTACGTAGCCTGCACGCAGGTCGTTTGAAACCCTGATAGTTACACGTACGCGACACACGCCGCGCGTTACTCCTAGCGCCATCTACTAAGAAACAAAGACACTGGTTGTAGCCTAAATCATCCAAGACAAGTCTTTAAGCCAACCCATTCGGTCTGTCCTCGTGTTTAGCGGTTTGGCTATGTTTGGCTGGTTTGGGGCTCTCTCAGTTCGAGATCTCGCGAGACCGTTGCTATCACGACGATCAACGCTACTTCGTCAGGCTTAACAGCTGAAAAATCGCCCTTCTGTCTGAAAAACCAAAGCTATTTGTCGCTTGAAACCTTATGCTAGGGTAAGAATGGGCAAATCGAAGGCGAATACAACAGTTTAGAACACGATATCGCGTCAAGGGATTAGCGACGAAGCTGTTATCGCTGTGAAACGGCGGGCAGGGCGCCGCCATGTTTGTCAACTCTACGTACGCAAGCAACCCAAAGACCGCAACGTAAAAGTACGAATCTCACGTACGTACGTGAGACCCGCACATACCGTTTACGTTCTGCGCATACGCACTGGTCACCCGTAAGAGCTCTACGTACGTGAAACTAAAACTCTCTAAAGACCGCAACCTCTGGAGGTTCGGCTGCTCGGGAGCGATACGCCAAAGGTCCTCCTACGATCATGAAGCATGAAGACGCCGCCCCGACATGCCGACGCCGCATACAATGACAACCTCGACCACGATTCGAACCGGCTTTAAAACGACGCCGCCACCCAGAAAAGCTTCGACAGCACGCCCTACCCACTATTCAGATACCCGACGAAGCCGTGACCCGACGCCGAGGACGACGAGCAATGCAAGAGTCCAGGACATCTGTCTTAAAAATAGTTATCGACGGCAGGAAAGTTACCGCTCTAGTAGACACAGGAACCGATTACTCGGCGATGAATGGAACATCCGTTGCGCGGCTGAGGAAAGTCCCGACTGCTTGAGACGGCCCACAAATTCGCACTGCAGGGGGCCACCTCATTACGCCACCAGGACGATGAACATCGCGAGTGACTGTCACGGTACTTACTTATCCTGCGACCTTTGCAGTCCCACGGCTATGTTCCCGCGAAGTGATCTTGGGCATGGATTTCCTTAATGAACATCAGGCGATCATCGACATGCGATCCAAGCGGATCACTATTTCGACAAACGGGGCGATTCCTTCGATGAGAACTCTGGAACATCACATTGCTCTCAATGTCCCGGAAGACCAACTGAGCGTCCCCCCTCCCTCAAGCTTCATCGGCACCGTAGGCGGTACGGAAGCCAATAACACTGAGGGCATCATTGAGGGGAACATGCAGTTGCTTCTATACCGAGCAATTGGCGTCGCAAGAGGCATCGCATATTTACGCAATGGCCGAGCTGAAGTACTGCTGACCAACTTAAACGAAGACACCAGCACGTTATCAAAGGAACGACGATTGCTTTATTAGACGAAATATCCGACCTACGAGCGTATTTCTTCTCTCCGACCCATACGCAGAAGATCCGCCTGACCAAGAGAACTCGCCCACTTTCCACATCAACTCAACCATGCCCTGGAACAGAGAAGACCAGATCAGTAAACTGCTTTGAAGGTATGCAGCGACTGCATCTTTGTCATCGTCGAAGGTCCGATAACCAACCAACACGCCCGACCTCTCCGTCAGAGCTCCTACCATATGTAGCCGCGAGAACGACAAGCCACCTGTGACCAAGTGAAAGAAATGCTTCGCGATCACGTCATCCAGCCATTAAAGAGCTCCTGGGCGGCACCGGCTGTTCTAGTGAAGGACAAAGACTGCGCACTTCGATTCTGCGTTGATTACCGCAGCTTGAACAACATAAAGAAAAAAGTCGTCCACCCCTTCCCTCGCATCAAGACACACTGGACCAGCTCTGCAACGTGAAGTATTTCTCATCGATGCACCCCAACAGTGGCTACTGCTCAATTGACGTCGATGAAAGAATCGCGAGAAGACCGCATTCGTCCTTCCGGATGACCTCTTCGAGCTCAAGGTGATGATATTTCGTCTGTGTTCCGCACCAGCGACGTTTTAGCGAGTAATGGATGCAGTTCTAGCAGGCCTCAAGTGGAAAATTTGTCTTGTATGTTTAGATGGCGTCGTTCGCCTCGAACTTTGAAGAGCACCTGAAAAGAATTCGAACAGTACTAGACACCATCAAGCCGTGTGGCCTAACCTTGAATGCCGAGAAGTTCAATTTTGCCTGTTAAGAGCAGCTTTTTGTAGGCCAAACCGTTAGCAAGGAGGAAGTACGCCCAGGTCTAAAGAAAACAAGAGCTATTGCACTGTTTCCATCCCCGATTGATAACAAAGCTGTGCGCAGCTTCCTGAGACTGTACACGTATTACCGACGAATTCTCAAGAGCTTTTCACGATTTGCCAGGAACTGACATAGGCAGACGTGGCATATTATGGAAAACACAGCCAGCGGGAGCCTTCAAGGAACTTCAGCGTCGTGCACAGTTGTCACAAAAAAGTGTGCTTACGGTGTAAAATGGTAAGCGCCCTTTGTGCGTGCAAGCCTATAAAGCAGATAGATGGCTTCGAAGAGGAAACTCAGGACGCCACACTTTATACATGAATGAACAAAAACAAAACAGCGCACCAGACATACACCAAGATAACTCTACAGAAAACACCGCAGTCCTACCACACTAATGGTCTTCACGCGAAAGCCAGAAACTCACACTCATAGTCTTCCTACCAAACGTGCGTTGTTCGCACGCTACCTCACACGCGGAGTACGGACAAAAACCCGGGTGGTACCTTGTTTCAAGAGACGCCGCTGTACCACGAGAGGAGTGTTGAGGAGGATCAGGTGAAGGGGGTCGATCGGTGCTGCCACATCGCTTTAGCTGGATGTCGGCGTTGGAGCGTCTAGGTGTCGTCGTCGAGGCTGGGAGGTAGCACCAGCCGCTGGGTGAGTCGTCGTTCCGGAGGCTTTGACACAGGGCCCGCGTTCCGAAGATGAGGTCAGCGTCGTGATACATGGGACCGGGGTCTCAGCTGGTGGGGACCACGCCTGGTCAGTAGGCCTCACGATCTAACACCTGCAGTAGCTGACGGCAGAGCAACAACGTCTGCACCAAGAACATTCCTCTTCCTGTTGTTGCGACCGCAGGAAGAATGAAAAGGAAAGTTAACGCTAAGGTGCCCGTGTGCTGTGCGTTGTCAGTGCACGTTAAAGATCCCCAGGTGGTCGAAATTATTCCAAAGCCTTTCATTACGTCACCTCTTGCTTTGTCCTTTCTTCTTTCACTCCCTCCTTTATCCCTTTCCTTACGGCATGGTTCAGGTGTCCAACGATATATGAGACAGATACTGTGCCATTTCTTTTCTCTAAAAACCAACCAACCAACAACCAATTCCGACTGAAGAACGAATGGAAAGGAAAGTGCACGGGCCTGCCCACTGGCTCAAGCTGAGCCACATTCTCCGCCGCGTTCAGACAGTAGGAGAGGTGAAAGAGATGTGAGAGCAAAGATTAAAAGGAAGGACGCGCGTCACAACAACGGCCACACTGCACTGTTGCTGTTGCTGATAGGAAGAAAGAAAAGAAAAGTGCACGGGCCTGCCTACTGGCTCAAGCCAAGCCACGCCCTCTGCCGCGTGCTGAAAGTTTAAAGTATAGGAGAGCAAACACAGAAAGAAAAGGCGCGCGCCCGGAGAACTCGCAGGCAGAGCAATTGCCGACACAACGGCCGCCACGCCGCCACCCCTCCTTTTTTACGTCCACTTCATTTTCTTCTAATTCCGCCTCGTTTTCGGTTTCGCCGTCGTCTTCTCCATCTCTTCTAAAAATACCACTGCACTCTCTTTTGTTCCCTCTTCTCTTTCTCTCAAGTGCCACGTGTCAATTAACGCGCCTTTCCTTTGGTCCACTGTTTTACTCCTCCCTCTTTTTTTCGCTCTTGAGAACAGTTCCCACCAATCCTAGCGCGCTTTATGAAAACGAAAAGACTGAAATTCATACTGACGCAAGCAGCGTCGGCGTACGCGTCGTCCTCGTTGAGAGAACCGGCGGGCTGGATAAAGTAATCGCATACGCTAACCGTTCCCTGTCCAAGGCCGGGGCTAACTATTCAAAAAATAAGGAGTGCCTTGCCATAATCTGGGTTACGTCAAATTTCACCCCTACCTGCACGGATGACAGTTGAACGTGGTCAGCGATGACCACGCACTGTGCTGGCTTGCCAGTTTGAAGGACCTGTCCGGCCGCCTCGCTCGACGGACCTTGCGCCTCCAGGAGTTTGCGGTCATCGTCGTTTATAATTCCGGACGCAAGCACGCTTGCCCCCCCCCCCCCCCCTTCCCACTCTTGGACCACGACCTAAAACGCCTCATCAAGCTCTTGGAAGGGGCAAGGTTTCTTCACCCTCCGCCTCGTTCGAGCGAGGATTGCCATCGTTCTGTCCACAGCAAGAAAGACGTCCTTCTGAAGAACTTCGCAGCGAACAAAACAGCCTACGTCCTTGTTGTACCTACAAGTCTGCGCGGAGAAGTTCTTCGGGGTTCACATGACCAGCTGACAGCCGGACATCTTGAGTTTTCTCGCACGCTCCGCCGCATTTAAGACAAGTATTACTGGCCCGGACTGTATGCCGATTTCGCACATTATGTGAAAACCTGCCGAGATTGTCAGTGAGCAAAGAACCCTCCTATCCGGTTAGCAGAATTTATGCACCCTATTCAACCCTATCAAGGCCCTTTCAGCAGATCGGCATGGACTTGCTTAGTCTTTTCCCGCAGTCAACGTCTGGAAATAAGTGGATCGTAATAGCGACCAAGCACATGACCCGCTACGCCGAGGCAAAAGTCCTACTGAACGAAACAGCCGCAGAAGTCGCCAAATTTTTTTATGGAGTGCGTTCTTCTGGGACACGGCACCTCCGATGTGCTCATCACGGACCGGGGAACAGCGTTCACGGCGGAACTGATGGTGAACGCGGCTGGCGCTGTTCAAATTGGGCATCACAAGCAGGGACATTTCTTCTATAATGGACGTAACCGAGTAGATGGTGATGGTAATTATGATGGCAGGCAATACGACTTTAGCCCCTGATATTACCTTCCGCTCCTTCAGAATTTTTTGCAAATGCTGTCTTAGTTTTCTCTTTGTGGTAAATTAGCGCGGAGCCGACAATTTCGGGCTGACCGTTAAATATTCTGTAACTGCTAGCATATGATGGTGTCTTAATCACACCTGAATATAATGTTATTGATGAACTAGCTGGTTAGGTGTAGAGATACGACTGAAATTTGCAGCAAAGGAGAGTTTGTCTTAGACCGGACGTGCAGAACCAAAAGTGGTGGCTTTGAACTGACGCTCAAACGACGGTTGGTTTAGACAATGTTTGCACTTTCTTTTCTCAGACAGTTTCCTTTACGGCTTTGCATACGTGGACATGACAGTGGGAGCAACAAATAATTCGAGCAGGGACAGAGCTCAGAGAGAGAAGATGACGCGCCTGTTGAGCCCCCTGTTTGACGTGGCAAACAGTGACACGCACTTGGCCTTCCGATACATCAGGTGGGGTCCAGGTGAGTAAGAATCGTTTCCTTCTGCGTATATCGAAAAATGTGAACGTTGCCGGAAGTGGGAGTCCGGTAACGTGGATTTTAAACTTGAAAGAACTAAGCAAACGTACTGAGTTTATTTTCCTGCTGTACAATAGACCATGGTTGAGCGTACCCTATCACTAAGTACATATCTCTGATAATAATCTGGGTGCTCCAGCGCCCCATTAATTGCTTTATCTATCCCACAGCTATGCTCGGTTTGCTGTTTGCAGCCGGATCTTGGGAACACAAGATGTGAACACCCATTTTAGGCGACATAAGCGCAAAACGAGTGATACGAATGTTAAATAAAAACTAAAGATTTTTTTTAAAACAGGAACATTAAGTTTTTTTTCTTGCAATGAAGACAAAACTACAGGGGCTGGGCGAGCTTGCTTAGCTCTGTCACGTTGCGAGAACGCACGCCGCAGGACGGTGGATGATGGGCCTGGTCTTCTGGCGCCTTGTTCATTGCGCGGTAGCTTCGTCAGGTCGATGGTATAGCTGGCCCGATAGAGTCTTGTTGTAACTGGGTGTGCTTGGAAAATCGGTTGTAACCGAAGAAAGAGTTTTCGACTTATCTTATCTAGTTAAACATTCACTCTTATGCTTAAAATCGGCCCGCAGTAACGTATATTGCCAATATGCTTTGTTTTACGAGGAAAGAGAACGGAAGCTAAGTTCGGCTGCACGGTGAGAGAGGGAATGCTCAAGTTCCACTTCGAAGAAAGGTTGTCGCGGTGTAGTGATGCCGTGGCCAGAAAGAAGCAGAAAAAGTTCCCCGCACGCAGTGCAGTCTCTCTTCACATTATATTCTGCACGTGCACCAAAACGACTTCCAAGGCATTCGCGTTTCGTCGTCGGTAACGTTAGCTATTTATTCATTCCAACTGGCATGAAACCTTTATTGCCTTTAAATTAAGTAGAAATTGTTGGGGGAGCTTTCCTTTCGCATCAGTGCCAAATTTTAACGCCGACGCGCTTCTATTGGGGAGAAGGATGGCGTTGTGCCTTTTTAAAAAAATAAAAGTTGGAAAGGAGAAATGGTATGTTTATTTAGTGCTACCCGGCATTGCTTCTTTATATTTTTTTGTCGAAAAAAGGCCAACTCAATGACACAAGCTGTAGAAACAATAGTAACAGAATCGCGGTGTATATTACACGACATAATACTCAGAAACAAAAATAAGTATGTGAAGTTGCAAACGGACGATGGACCTCGGTGAGGAGGGGGAATGAGATTAGTCAGCGAGGTCACATGGTTTAGCGGTAAGTGAGATGGCGGCATTGTAGGAATTCAAGCGTCTGATATGAAAGAAATGGTAGTGTTCGCGTCCAGAAAGATTGTGCGACTTCTCTCGTCCGGTGTAGAGAATTGCCACTGTTCGCTTCGTAGGAGGAAGAGCCCTTGCTTGGGGTTCGCAGTAGTAAATCAAAAGTTCTTGGAAACCTCTCGCTAAGCCTGCTTAACCCACGCAGAATTGAAGAAGCGTCCTCGTTCACGTGCCGTAGAAGCACGTCATCGATAGTATTGCTGGTACGTGCGTTGGATTTCAGTGATCCACGGATATTCAAGAATAGTTCAGCGAGACAAAGGAAGCCCTTTCCTTACTCAGAGAATCAGTTTCGATAGTTTCGCTAATAATTTTTTTTTTTACCTGAGGCAAACTTTGTGGTAAATATAAATTAGGCTACTGTCAAGGCAGTGAAAATACGAGAAAAGGTCCAAGTCCAGGGTTTCTCAGTGCGACCATAGAAAACAAAAATAGCACCGATGCCACGGTAGCTTAAAATTAAGAGCACTGTATGCACTCTGAGTGCAGAGTGCGAAAGCTGAAACTTTGAAACTCCAGGCGCGGAATCTTACAGTCCTGCAGCTGCCACTGCTGTGATTGTTTAGTTTTAAGTGGTGTGCAATAGCCAGCGCAGGTGCGTGTTATATAAGTCTGCGAGCGTCCAAAACCTTTTCTCATGAAGAGTTCCTTTCGTGCTTGCTTATAGAATGGCAATGCATTAAGCCGCGTAGAGTTTTACTGCTGCGGGGCTATATTTACAGCTGAACGTTTGCTTTCATTCGCCTATGAGGAGCGGCTACGTAGTAAACTTCGCATTTTTGTTGAACGATTTGTACAAAACAAACTGTAAATAATTTCTCTCTCTCTAAGTGGTCGCTGGTAGTGCTGCGCCAATTTTATTGTCGCATTGTGCACGAGTTTTATTGTCAGCATTGGTTCATTTTCTGTCGCTATCATCCTGAATGCATTACTTACTAAACTTATTGACATACATGCACCCTCACTTTTCACCCCAACACTTTCCGGAAGGGATTCTAAAAAGAGCATCAATCGGAGAGAGATAAGCGCGCATATAGTTAAACTCCTTTTCACTACTGGGAAGGGAAGGCGATTCGTTTACAATCGTCCAAAGAGCACAACTACGAAGAGCACAACTACGACGGGGCGTCTGCACGTTCGTCCGCAAAGGGCTCACGTTCATCGAGCACCAACTCAAACACGGCCGCAGCAGGGTGGAATATACCTTCACCGAAATCATCCCAAACAAACAACGGAAAGGCAGCCTGTTCATCGCCAACATCTACAGTAACCCCAAGCACCAAACACAGAAATTCAAGACCCTACTACACACAGCCAGCACCCAAGCCAAAGACAACACGTTGCTGATCGGAGGGGACTTCAACGCCGCCCATCGAGCGTGGGGTTACGTGAAGGATACGGCCAAGGGACGGGACCTGTTACAAGATATCCTGGACCACAACTGTGCCCTGATCACGGACCCCGCTCATCCCACCCGCATCGGCAACTCCGTAGCACGAGACACCACACCAGACCTTACGTTCATCAAGAACGACCACACGGGCAAAGTAACGTGGCACAACACCGGCGTCGACCTGGGCAGCGACCACTACATCCTCGAAATTACGATACCGAACCAATTCCGGGGCAACACCATTATGCACAAGTGGACGGACTGGGACGGCTTCCGTAAGGGACGTCCCACCACAGCACAAGACATCACAGACATCGAAACCTGGACGGAAGAACTTTGCGATGCTGTGCACTCGGCCACCAAAACCATCGAAACGGACGAGGACGTCATCGCCATGGATAGCCGCCTGGCCCATCTGTTCGAGGCCAAACGTTCGATACAGGCGCGCTGGAAGCGGCAACGGTGGAATCGCAAATTGAGAAAGAAGGTAGCCGACTTAAACAGGGCCATTGAACACCACTGCAAGGTCCTGTGCCGTCAGCAATGGAACGAAATCTGCAACCGAGCTGACAGGCAACTGCATCGCGGTTGCACCTGGAATCTATTTCGGCACCTCCTAAACGAAACCAAGACCAAGTCACACCAGCGCGACCGCCTCGCCCGCCTCCTGCACACCACCACACAACAACAAGGAAAAGACGCCGTTATCAAGAGCCTGGAAGCCAAGTATCTGCCGGACACGCCAACGGAAATCCACCCGCCGTACGGGGGGCTGCCCAACGCGTGGCTCGACCGAGACATTACCGTGTCAGAGGTACGAGTAGCGCTGCACGAGCTCAACACCCGCTCAGCAGCCGGCCCCGATCTCGTTACCAACAAGATGCTACGAAACCTCGACAATGCATCGATCGAGGCACTAACCCGTTACTTCAACGAATGCTGGCGTTCGGGCAAGCTCCCCGGACAGTGGAAAACGGCAAGAACAATCCTGATCCCGAAACCGGGCAAACCACCGGACATCGGCAACCTGCGTCCCATCTCGCTTACATCCTGCGTGGGCAAGGTGCTGGAGCACGTGGTGGCCAACCGGTGGCAGGAATACCTGGAGAAGGAAGGCCTCTATCCGGACACGATGATCGGCTTCCGACACAGACTCAGCACACAAGACGCCATGCTACAACTAAAACAAGAAATCATCGACAACAAGACACAAGACAGCAAAGTAATTCTGGGGCTCGATCTACAAAGCGCATTCGACAAAGTCAAACACTCAGCCATATTAGCACAAGTATCACGACTCAACATGGGGGTAACGAGCTACAATTACATCCAAGACTTCTTGACCAACCGCACGGTGGAACTGCACGCCGGAGACCTCAGACTCCCCGAACGCAAGCTCGGTAGCACGAGTACCCCGCACGGTTCGGTCATCTCGCCGTTGCTCTTCAACCTCGTTATGATCGGGGTAGCGAGGGCAGTAGCGGGGACCGGCGTCCGGCATACGATCTACGCCGACGACATTACCCTGTGGGCGGCCGGTGGCACCGACGCCAGCATCGAGCAGCAGCTACAAGCCGCGGTTACCGCCATCGAGCAGCACCTTGACGGCACCGGCCTAGTGTGCTCGCCCGCCAAATCCGAGCTGTTCGTCCTCACACCATTACGACCGGGACGGAAACGCGCTCCCCCTCGGGAGTGCGATCACATCAAGATCATGACCGCATCGGGGCAACGCATCCCCGCAGTTCCCAAGATCAGAGTCCTGGGCCTGCTGCTAAACAAGAGCGGCCGCAACGACGAGACCATCAACAAACTTACCACCAAGGCAATGGACGCCATCCGGCTCATACACCGAGTCTCGACACGACGGGCGGGCATGCGTGAAGACAGTCTCGTGCGCCTCGTCCAGTCGTTCGTGATCAGTCACATCGCCTACGTTGCGGCCTACCTCAACTGGCAGGTCACTGACAGGAACAAGATCAACACGCTGATCAGACGGGCTTACAAGACGGCGCTGGGCTTAACGGAGACCACGAGTACGGCTCGGCTCCTGCAGCTCGGCGTCCATAACACCCTAGAAGAAATAGCCGAGGCGCAGCTCACCGCGCAAATGGAGCGCCTCTCTACCACCAAGACGGGGCGCAGTATACTGACATCCCTGGGTTACAACCCCCGATCCCCCAGCCGGCAACCATGCGAGATCAGCGAGGAGGCGCGGGCTCACATCCATGTGAACCCCATCCCGAAGAACATGCACCCCGAATACAACCAAGAACGGCGGCAGGCACGGGCCCAGGCCCTCATCGAGAAACACGCCCAAGACCCGCACGCCCGGTACGTGGACGCAGCGGAATACAAACGAGAAGGCTTCGCGGCAGTGGTCGTTGCGGCGGCTACCGGCACCACGACAACGGCAGCGAGCGTGCGGTGCACGGACTCGTGACTCGTGCTCAGTGACTCGAGGAACGCCGTGCGCAACTTTGCCAAGGGGCGAGTGAGCGCGCCGGCGGCCGCCATCATCGGCAAGCTCCAGCCCCAAGACCGCCGCAGCACCATCCGTATCAAGTGGTTCCCGGCGCACGCGGGCGAGTGTGCATCCTCGCCGAACCACAACGAGACGGCCCATTCGGCGGCGCAAGCGCTTACCCTCCGCGCCCCCGAGAGTGACCGTTCCGCGTGGTGGTTCGAAACCAAGGACCGCGTAACCAGTTATGGCGAAGTTACCATGTGTTACCGCCTAGCTCGACGGACAATGCCGCCTCCCCACCCGGCACTCAGACGGGAGGAGGCCGTCATCCTAAGAAAGATACAGACCGGGTCACTCCTCGCCCCGGCAGTGCTACACGTACTTCACCCAGAACTCTATCCGAGCGATGTGTGCAATATTTGTGCAGCTGGTCCGGCGGACCAATGGCACATCATGTGGGACTGTGCCAGGTTCCCGACCGAGGCTACCTCCAGGATATACCCGCCCGAACTTCAAAGTGCAGTGCAGTCTGCAGACAAGGACATTCAATAAAGCAGAAATTTGGTCAAGTTGGTACGTATCCATTTTGAAAAAGGACATTCAACTATGGGCCGTCCAGCAGGCCCGGGATGCGCTCGAAAAGCACAAGCCTCACGACCCACCACAAACGGGCCGAACGGGGGTAGTGCAGAGGAGGGCATAACCCCGGGTCGACGCTTGGCCAACGTCACGACGCGTCAAACCGTCGGTTGCCGGCATTTTCAATAAAGTTTTTCCTACCTACCTACAACTACGAAGCAGCTTTTACACAGTGCAAAATTTGCTGCAGTATTGAGCGAGTAAGAAGCGTAGCCACGATGGCATTTGGAAGTAAAAGTTTCAAACTGCTGTCAGCTGTGCTGCGACCTGTAATATCCAGAGCATTTACCTTGTGAGGAAAACATTTCGTTCTGTCGAGTTAGTAGGGGCCAAATTTTGGCATTGGTTCTCGATATCTAACAATTAAGAAATTCTAGACGTACTGTTAATTAATCGCCCATTGCTCCACTGATGGTGTGTTTTTTTTTTGTTTTGCGATTCTGTGCAGTCCAGCATGCATACGCTGTGCACAACTGCAGTGGACTTTCAGCCACGTACAGGCACGCCGGAGATCATCTTAAACTTATGTGCAATTTACTGTTTTTCATTTTCCAAAAATTCCACCGACCAATCGCACACTATTTTGTTGAATGGGTATTAAAGACTTCGTATCGACTTCATGTCGAAAAAAATGAGGGGGATTGGGGTATTCGATATATTTTCTCTTGCTGTCACAGGCGCGCGGTGTGTGTCTGTACGCTTTGGCAAGTATCTTCTAAGCTTTATAATTTGTACGCGTAATAGATACTACATGTAATAAGCGAGCTACATGTTACGAGCCATCATTCCTTAGCCGCTGCTTTTGAATACGTGGCATAAACCGCAGTCATTAAGGCGCGAGCCGTCAGTTTTAACTATTACGGCAAGAATTCCTGTTCGCCTCATGGCTGCCTGGCGAGTTTGTAACCAGCGTAGCAGCGAAAGTAGCTGCCAGTGTTGTGCTTAATAGCAGATTTGTTGCAAGGACACAGATATATTCAGACAGAGAAAAATAACAAAAGCCAGAAAATTTTCACAATTGACAACGATAAAGCCTTGACAAGGCTTAATCCGGCTAAAAGCTGGTTGCGGCAGTGTTGTCACCATGTTATCCAAGTCACCGTGATTGAGGTTCGCTCTCATGTTTGTGGGTAACAGTAATGAAAAATCGGCGGGAATGGGGTGATGTACTTACCTGGGTGGCAGCCAAACACTGTTCACCCTGTACTGTGCTACCATCACTTACGCGAGCAGAAAAATTGTAATTTAAAGAGTTATGAAAGGTTCAAAACGAAAGACGAGCGCCGCAGCATCCGTGTCTGCCGATGTGACAACTATCGCTGCTTCAGGAAAAGGTACCTCAGCACCCGATCCACGCGCACCCCCTCTCCCCGCCCCCTGCTTAGGGGTGCTCGCTATTGTAGAGAGCCCCTACTGACGTCATTTGTTTCGCCAGTAATGAATGCATGGCGCCCCTCTTACACTTAGTTTTCCCAAGAGCTAACACGATTGCTGCATGGTCGCTGCATTGATACTTTGCGTCCAGTGTTTCCGGCAGACACGTAGCATTGACCACCGGTCTCTAGAAGCCACACTGAACGCCACTTTGAACTAGTTTTCGCACCTACACAAACGAAAGGGTGCGAGAGTCAAACGTTCACTAATCTGCGTTCACTAACTAAATTGTTGATAACCAACACCTCAAACGGCATTGGATAACATTGCACAAGTAAGAGCATCTCTTTTTTTGTACTACCAATTCCTGTACTTTATTACTACAATGAAATACATTTTAATAACCGGTACATCAAGATAATATTGTACATTAGATAATATAACTTGGAGCCATCCAGTTCTATACTGCTAATTACATTGCTGCACTGTACGTTGATTTTGTAAATTTATGAAACCACCTCCGTATATAATGCCTCTGGCTTTGATGGTACACGAAATAAATAAATAAATAAATAAATAAATAAATAAATAAATAAATAAATAAATAAATAAATGCTATTGAAGGGCGGCAAGTGGGGCCTTTCGCGGATACACGTAGAGGTGCCCACAAAAATGTTTGGGACGACGAAATCACGAAAAACATTACTTTCTTTGCAAGCTAGAAGCGCAGCCAGGCACTGAGGGGTGTATTGTGCAGGTCGCACTGTGAACTACAAAACTTTACTCTTTAGTTCATGGCTGTATGCTTACACTGCAAAGTAATTAGGCTTTGTAGCAGTCTTGTTCCGAAAACTTTTGTGGGTGCCTGTACCTGTTGGAAGTGGACACGTTTGCGCTTACCTGGTGGCGGTGGCTACGACGCTCCATCATCGCCTACCCAGGCGGTTTAGGTATCGTTCACGTGATTTCGGCTGAGCACGCGCCAAACGCGAAGCCAAAGAAGGTAGCGGGAGGCGTGCAGCGCACTGTGCCTGCGGCTTACTGATGCCCATCGCGGTAGATCTCTCTGTAACAGATATGCGTTGCACCCGTGTGCATTCTTGTATTGCAATGCTTAATAATGCTTTTTTCCATTTATCCATCAATATAACTCTGCATTTGTGGCGTAGAATATAGTGGCATCTCTAAAGAATGTACAGGGCAGTCAAGCGGAATTCATTTGACTTTTTATTATTACTCCTCTCTCCTCTACATGTATAGATGCAATTAAACTTGAAATAAATAAAATGCTAACCGTAAAATCAAGGCAGCGGAAAAAAAGTTGCTGTAGAGAACCTGACAAGAGAGTTACCGTTTCGGCTATTATTGCGTGATCTGTAAAGGTAACGGTGCATAAATTTTGCAGATATAAAAACCGCAAGTTTGTCTGTGCGCTGCTATATAATCGACGAACCAGCAAAATCCCGGCAGTACTCCACCGAGCTTGCCGAAGCTCTCCATTGGACGACTTTGAACATTCCGCTGAAGCCAGGGAAACATTGCCAGTTGGTTGTCCAAGTTACGCCAGGAGACGGCACTAACGGCGGAGTGGCCATTGACGAAGTGGCCGTCATAACTTCAGGACAAGGTATGAGAGGGTAGTGTAAAATCTACAATGCTTTCACTACGGCGAGGTTTCGAGCTAAGCGCTGTGTTCTCTAAGCACTGCTGGTTTTCAGGAATGTTATGCGAATACAAAATTGACAATAGCTCGCGAACGTCTGTGGCTCTGTGAGCATTGACTGTGCTTCGACATCGGGCACTACACACTGACCTTTCCAAAATCGAAGAGCCATGAATATTTAGATTAATTGTGTTGCATCAAAGAGAAAATGAACATCGGTATACTGAGTGCTACTCAGTGCGTCGTGGACGGAAATTGGAAAATTGAGGTTGTCAACCTCTTTATTTACCTCTTTATTCTTATATTCTACGCTATATTTACGTTTGCTTATCAACTTTTTGTATCATTTTGTACAGCAGCTATTTGTGTTGATTTATTCATGTAATTTGCGTAGCGTCCTATAATGTGGGATTTAATATGTGTCATTTGTGTCCAACAGTATATGCAATACGTTTATGTACAAGTGCCAAATGTCGCGTTTTTATTTTTTTTTGTGATTACAGGAGGCACACTTTATTCTTTTGTTCTAAGATCTGTATTGTATCTGTAGCGCGGTGGACTGTTTAGGGCCAGAGGCCTCGTCAGGCACCACCAGCCTTTAGCTTCTGTCCCTGCATCGGGATATGTGTTTCGTCTGATGCTTAAATAAAAAGAATAAAAAAAACAGTATCTCCTTCGCCGAAACGCACTTCTAGCTTGCGCTATGGGGCTAACCGGGAGCTAGCTCCAAACTTCTCCTTATCCTTGAATTTGCGTAAAATGTTGAGTGAAACTTTTTGCCTAGCCCAATATCACCATCGGCTTGAACATGGTATTCAATGGTAAAGGCTTCCGTTCATTAAGCAAACTGCACAAAATAAAATTAAAAAAAACTTCCTCTCTCTTCAGAAGCCACTCTTTGAAGTTTAAGTGATCTGGATAATGAGTTTCCCTATTTTGGTGCAGTAAAAATCAGCAAAACGTCTTTAACAGAGCTCAGGCTAAGAAATGTCTCATAGAGCTTGTTTTTCTGAACTATAAAGACAGAAGTAAAGGTTCAGTTTGCGAACCAGCGACGTGGCTTCTGAAATTCAGTATATTGAAGGAAAAAGAAAATTGATTGACAAACACCCAGGGAGCAACTTTGTAACAGTGCGTGTGAAATTGTGCTTAATGTATTACTGAAGGCGTCATCAATTGGTGTCTCGGCTATGTCTGTCTGCACATAAACTATTCATTCCTGCGGGTCCTAAGCTGCTGTGGTCAAATTGCGCGTTTGTTTTTTGAGTGGTCTTATGGTCTGTTACCCTTAGAACATCCGGCAAGTTTAGTGTTCCGCTATTACTATTGGAAGAAAACTGACTTTTATCTTAAAAAGAAATTCAGAGATCCTTCCTGTATGCTGTGTTTTTGAAAGCTCTAGAAAGAGGAGCAAGCGTTTGATTGCCAGCCTCTCCGAGTGTGAAGTGGCTATTAACTGTTGCTTATCACTTGAAACCTTACGCCAGGGCTGTAATAGTTTTCCCCCCTACACCCGCAGCATCGCTGTTATTGCTGTGAGTAGTAGTATCCTACCTTGTACAAAAATTTCTTACATTGCGTAAATTCGCCCGTGCTGAGAGCAGAAATAGGGACGCTTGATCGCCTCGTTTTAAATGCACAACTCTTTTTGGAGCAAACTCTCAAGCTGACGCACGCAAAGATCGCAAGGCTGTGCTGAAAAAAAATGTGTATATATGAAAGAAGCGAAGAGTCACCAAAACGAAGGTGCATTGATGAATGTTTCTTTTTTTTTAATTCGTAAAACCAATCAATGGGAGAATAATACTTAGATTAACCTGTCGGTTAAAGAAAAATACTTATGAAGCAACAGAAAAAACCACCATGCCGCCGGTGGGATCCAAACTCACGACCTTCGAATATCGCGTCCGGTGCTCTACCAACTGAGCTACGGCGACGGCTGTCCAATCTGCTGCTTACGTGGGTATTTACGTTTGTGTAAGCGAAGCCTGAGAGTGCACCAGCTCGAGGGTCTAGGTTTTGGCAGTACTTATGCTATAGATAGCATAAGAGGGTTCTACCACAGTTTCCGCCCTCGCCGTTAGATATCGTTCCAAGTCAGACTCGCGGTATTACAGGATGTGCTACGTCCGCCGCTTAGAATTTCTTGCCGGGCTAAGGCGGGGCCGGGTCTCGGGCCTTAAAATCTGCGCCATCCATACATGTTTCTAGGGAGAAGCTAAATTTGCGAAGAGTAATGATAATTACGTCAATATTGTCTTACATTAAGCACATTTTGTAGTTATCTTACTGATATACATTCCATTTTGCAGGAAATCAGGAACGACCAGCACCTGCATCAGCAAGTGAGTGTGCCATAATGTTCACGACCCAGGCGTTGTCCCAATGGTTTAATGTTAGTGATCTGTTCTTATGGTTTTAAGTGAGCGCTGCTAAACTGCACTGATAGATAATCTACGTTGACTGTATTGCGGCGCAGGTTGAGGGAACCTCCGTGCGTTGTTTGCAGGGAAAGCTTTATTGTCTTTTCATATCTTTGTTTTGAGTGTCCAACAACGGCGCGGTACACGCTTCTTGTATGAACATTGAATGCAGAAGCCCTCCGAGCGCACATCTTGACGACGTGAAACACTGCATTCTATTTACGTACTTATCAATAAATGCCTCACAAAATGCCGCTTGGTGTATATTCGAGGTAAAACTGCAGTACAGAACATGCAGAACAGCAGTCCATGTAAAATACAATACACACACAAAAAGAAAGGTCTACTGTAGGGCAAACACTAACACGACACCTGTGGAACAGATGGTTGAAAGGGCAGCAGCTTTTATTACTTGTTAGGAGTGCTTGTGCACTCGGTAAAAAGTACGAAGTTGTCTATACCACGTCAAAAGCATTATGCCGCAAATCTTTGAAGTATCAGTTTGTTCATTCTTCAAAGCTGCCGGCACGATGCTTTATCGCTTTGTTTGCGACGCAAGACGCGACCAGATTTATCTTGATTGATCGCATCCAGACAGAGCTGATTCTACGTTGTTCCAGAATGTTCTAGTAACTTTGCACGCTTTGTCTCGAAATTCGCTATCTGCTTTAAATTGAGCACAGCCGAGAGCGGAGGGCATTCGGTTCGACAACAGCCGAGCACGCTGCCGTCGGGTGATTCATTCCATTGTGGGCGCAAGTCAGCGCAAATAAAGAGTTTTGTTCAGACGCCTTATTGTTTTGTTCCCCGGATTGCAGTCACCAGTTCGTGACAATATTGAAATGCCACCATATGGGCCATCCCAGCAATGATTAGACGCATATTGGTGGGCTGTCGTACGCGTTAATCAAAGAAAATAACTGCCTAAATTTATATGTGCTGTGTGAAATACATCTCGAAGATAATTTTTTTGCGTTACAACTTGCAGAAGAGATGCAAAAGTTTGCACTAAGAATTCATAAACAGAAAAATATTTCTCCTAACTTGTACCTAAAGTTCGAGCAGCGCTTTTATAAAAATTGAATCAAGAAGTTTCCGCGAAGTCCGGTATCAACATTGAATTTTATACTTCTAGATGTGCAAAGAAGGCCGTAGCGTTATAGTAATATCGGCGGTTATGAACGTTACCGGTAGGATAATCTCGTTATATGTTGTGCTGGCTAAAAAATAACAATATCATATAAGAGCCCGGTTGTAGTTAAACATTTCTAGCTGGCCGTGAGTAATTTATTATTAGCTGTCAGATTTTGTAAAGCGTAATAATGATGTTAGGTAAAAAAAGAATTGCTCCTGGATCATCAAGCCAGGCTGTTGAGCAACTGTTAAACGTTTTCAGCTGTACTCCAAAGGAAACGTGACTGGGCGGTGCATGCGCCAATCATTTCACGACCCATATTTGTTGCGCCTGTATAGACTGTCACGCGTGCAAGTATTATTACAGTAGCGGCGTGCGCTGGAGTAAGATTAGTTTTACTCGCGGGCTGATTACGAAGAATCAGCAAAAAAAAAAATTATATGACTTGTACTTGGAGCCTCTACAGACACTTTGAGTGAAGCAAAAATAACATTAGGCAGTAGTTTTGGGGACTGTGAAAACAATTCGATGCACACTGTGCCCCGCTGTTTTCTTGACTCCTTCAAAAATCTATTCTGTGAAAAAAATCAGGTGTTCTAGGAAGGCTACGAGGCTCCGAGTGTTGAACAAAGTTTCTTTGTATGATATCACCTCGGACGCCCTTGTACTGCAGCTTACTGCAACTTTGAGGAAGGCACCTTTTGTGGCTGGACTACAAGCGGCGGATCTCTCAAGTGGGCACTGAACGATCCACTGCGACGGATTCCAAGCTTTCCGCGATTTGATCACACATCGAGAATGTACAAAGGTAAGCGATGTCTCGAATTTTAAGAAACTGGTTAGTAAATGCGGTAAAGCAACAGCATTCGCTTGTTTTATGGATAGCAGATGTCGGTTACTATATTGTAGCCTTGGTGAAAAAGTATTTTATGAAATGTTTTCTCTATTTTAAAACTAGAATGTTTTTAGTTTTCAGTACGATGCTCACCCCCAGTAATAGAGGCTTTGCAGAACATTTATTGCGTCAGATGTGCTACTGCCATCTTCGGAAAGTCTGTCGGGTAGTGTGAATTTTATATCGCAGGGTGGAATGTTGACAGTCGGTTTGGGGAGCGTGGAGAGAAGGAGAGAGGCCAAACAGAAACCGTAGGAGGAGTCGTGTGGAGAGGAGGAGGCGCGTAGCCAATCAGAGACGTTGAGAGGATGGGCGGGGAGGGCACGCAGACTATATAAGACGATAGCGGCGGCGCCCACTCAATCCTTCATTGCTGACAACCAGCACTTCAATACCGCATTAGAGAACATTGTATAAGTAGGAGCATCTGATTACTAATTTTTTTCACTTTATTGCTGCTCTGAATGTATTGTATTATATTTTATTAACCAGCACATCAAGAACCATTAGATAACATTTTATGACTAGGAGCCATCATTTCTGTGTTACCAATTTATTTGCTGCTGTGTACTTTGTTGTTTCTTTTTTATTATTTATGTAACCACTGCCTTCTATAATGCCTCTGGCGCTGAGGGTAAACGAAATAAATAAACAAATACGTTATTCACACTATGAAGTGGTCATCCATATAGTGAGATTTCTACTCCTAGGAGATGAAGCTGATTATAGTACACGCAAGCGTCAGGTGGACTCTAATGACCTTAGCAATAACCGCATTGATCATCTGTGAGTTTTACTTCTTGGCTTCAGGAATGGGCTAAACAACATGCGGATGCACTACATCCTGCGGCCTTACGCTACTGGAAGGTAATAGACGAATGGTTTAAATGGGCTTGGTTTAGAGCCATCGACCCTAGTTTGCAAGACATGATCGAGTAACTAGGCACACAAAGCATTACGGTGCGCCTAAAAATGAATGTGCTGAAAAAACTGCCGTCGGACAATCTCGCAACGAAACAGCAGTTTACAAACAAGCAGGGAAGTCCTGGAAGTGGTAAGAAAATTAATCTACTTCAGGTAGAAATAATCAGGAGAATAAAAATGGGATGGAGTGCATTTGGAAGGCGCACTAAGGCGATGAACAGATTACTAATATCTCGCAAAGGGATAGTATGTAACATCTGTATGTTACAACTGTTGACCTGGGGCGAGAAACGTGGAGATGAACGAAAAGGCTTGAATTTTAGTTGAGGTCAGTACAGCGAGCTATAGAAAGGGGAAGAATAGATGTGACGTTATGAGACCGCGAGAAAGCAGACCTTGTCAGGGGAACACAATCCAATTAATGGCATCCTAGTCGAAGCCCAGAAGGAATGTGGCGGAGAAAGCATGGGAAGCGAAGTGAAGATAACTGGTGGTCGTTGCGGATATCGGAGTGGATTACTGGAGAACCAAAGTGTAGCAGAGGGCGGCAGAAAGTCAGGCGGACAGAGGTGAGAGCAGGAAGTTTGTGCAGATAAGGTGGCCGCAGCTAACGTTTGGTACCGTTAATTGCATGAACATGGGAGTGGCATTTATCCCGCGTTGTGCTAAGTTAGGCTGATGATGATGGTGATGATCATGATGATAATCGCTTGACATATCGGCGTCCTTCCATGTGCACAAGCATGCGCAGAGCACGCATTGCATTTACATCAACAGCTGTTAGAGGTGCGTTCGACAGAAGTTGCGTCGTCTAATGTGCGCAGCGGCTGCGTACATCCCCCAGTCATAGATAACTACGCAGGTAACCTCAAGGAGAACAGACATGCCTCGCCCTAACTCTTCAGGTGGGGTGCGCACTCATCCGTGATCACGCGACATGCAGGCGGCTCTAACGTCGTTATTCCTCGTCGTATTGTGATGGACGCGCTTCTGGGGTGCCTTGCTGAACCCATGGAATTGTAATGCTGGTTACACAGCGCAAACACGCACAGACCAAGAAAGAGACGAGACACACAAACTAGCGCTGGTTTGTGAGTCTCGTCTTTTTCTTGGTCTGTGTGTGTTTGCGCTGTTGAACCACCATTATGCATAACCACAATTACCCCAATCTGCAGTTCTCCCATAGAGACGCCTCTCGGACGCTACGTGTAGGAACGAGGTCAGAGTGCATACACGTACGTATGGAGCCCCCACTGGGGGCGCTGCCCGGAAAGCGCCGCCGGATAAGATCCGCAAGCCCGTTCCAGCATTTTTCGCAAAAAATACAGCATAATGCGCCGTAAGTGCATCCGGCCGGCAGGCGCTCGAAACTGAGCGATACCTGCTAATGTCACCGCGCGTGGTTGACTGTGTCGACGCGCTGCAGGATTGGCAGTCATCACCGTGTTTGTTAAAAGCAGCAAGCGCAAAAGTTGTCAATTTTAGAATGGGAAACAAATTGTAGCAAATTACAGCTCTTTTAAATCATCAGGACAGCGAATAGTTCGGGACAATGTGCCAGTCTACCGAAGTAGACTATTGGTAAATGCAATAGCCAAATCAGTCGCTTAGATGGGCAGAGCATAACAGTGAGTGTAAAATTTCATACGCAGAAAACCAATGTATGTCAAGCAGTCTCGTAAGGGGCACTAGTTTAGAGTTGGTAGTGAGGTGCTGGAAGTGGTAGAGGAGTGCGTCTACTTAGGGCAGGTAGTGACCGCAGTTCCGGCTCACGAGAGTGAAATAACTACAAGAATAAGAATAAGGTCCAACGCGGTCGCCAGGATCTCTGAGATCATGAATGGCATTTTACGAATATTCCTCGAGAGAAAAGAATAAAACAGCTGTATCTTATCGTTACTCACCTATGGGGCAGAAACGTGGAGGATAAAGAAGGGTTCAAATTAAATTGAGGACCGCGCAGCGAGCTATGGAAAAGAAAATGGTAGGTGTAATGTTAAGAGACATAAAGAAGGCAGATTGGGTGAGGGAAAAAGTGCAGGTTAATGACATCCTAGTCGCAATCAAGAGGAAAAAAATAGGCTTGGTTAGAGCATGTAATGCGAAAGCGAGATAACCGATTTCAGCTGAGGGCAATAGACTGGATACCAAGAGAGGAGAAGCGTGGCAACGGGCGGAATATAGGTAGGCGGATGAGATAAGGAAGTTTGCGGGGATAGGTGCCGCAGTAGACATAGGGCATGGTTAATTGGAGAAGTATGGGTGAGGCCTTTGTGCCGCAGTGGACGAAGTGAGGCTGATGATGATGATGGTTATGATGAATAGCTCCCGACGAATCTTGGCAAACTTTCCAAGATCGTGCGCCGGCCGCATTACCCGAGTTATTTTCTCTGTTCATGGCTAAGGAAAAGAAACAATATAATACACATTCAGCTGCCTACCGCGGTGCCTGAGGAACTACACTGTTCAATTTGGGAGGATATAATGCCGGCCCCAGCAGCCGGATTTTATGAGACAGAGGTCAAAATCACCCTACACTGGGTAGTGCCTAGTGCAAGTAACAGAAGCCGCGGTCGAGATTACTATTTAATTCGTTATTTTTCTACTTATTCAATATTTTTAGAGATTTTCTGTGATCAACAGCTTTTGGGGATTTTACATTGCATATGATGTTCAGTTTTCTACATTAAATACTGGGGATTATGTCCAGTGATGCCGCCTTCAAGGAATAATAAAAATAAGTAAGGCAGAGCCTAGCAAGCCCTATGGCGTCTCTTGTAGAAATGGCTGCAGCTTCGGATTGTTATTACCTCACACACCTCAACAGAAATCGTGATCCGCTGTGCTCGCTGTGGCCCAGTGCCAACGATGCTCTCCCGAGTAGCCTGTGCATTCGACCGAGTCGATGTTGACCCCGTCAAATCTACCTTTTAATGCAGCACGCGAATGTTCTGGGGCACCGCGTCTCTTAGGTGCCCTCAAAAAGGTCGTCGTCGTTTTAGGTTTGTCGGGCAGGAAGCAGCGTCAGTTTGAATTCACAGCGCGGTCGTAGGTTGCACTAACTTTACGTACCGACGAAGTCTCTCTTCTCGCAACCATGCCACGCCACTCGGCGAAAGACCTAGCATTGCGAGAGCCTCCCGCTGCTACGCCCGTAGCGTGCATGGCCTGCCCGCTATTTATTCGACCACGACACCAATTCCCCTCACTTTGAAATGGAGCATGTCTGCGACGCGCCAAACCTAATAAAGCACGGGCCATGACTACTGCAACCTCTTTTCATACTGCCCAATTTTCAGCCATGTAGCTAGCCCTTGTCTTACCTGGCGTCCTGGTATAACCTTTATCTTGTTAACGATTTCAGCTCAACAATATGGCCAGTGATTCCTGGTTGTTCCTCGGGGCTCCATACTAGAGCCTTGAATTTTTTTATCTTGAGCAAAAGTCCGTGCCTTGGCAAACATTCAGTCAACTTTTTGCCAAACCGTTCGATGAAAACATAATTGGATGTGTTTGTGTGGAGATGCCACAGGACAGATATGCACACGAGCTACTGCAGAATCAATGCCTTCGTCACTAATAAAGCAATGCTTTAGTCCTCTTATCGAAAATGATTAGTTTGGTGAAGCAAAAGTCCGTGCCTTGGCAAACATTCAGTCAACTTTTTGCCAAACCGTTCGATGAAAACATAATTGGATGTGTTTGTGTGGAGATGCCACAGGACAGATATGCACACGAGCTACTGCAGAATCAATGCCTTCGTCACTAATAAAGCAATGCTTTAGTCCTCTTATCGAAAATGATTAGTTTGGTACTTTTCAAGGAACACAAATACTTTAGCGTATAAATGACTTCTTTTGCCTCATGCCCCATACGGCAGTGTTGTTTGGGAGGCTTTTATATTATAAAGAAACTTAGAAGAATGCAAAATATGGCAACAGTACAAATTCCTCCAACCAGTACAGCAGATATCCACCAGCAGTTTGATCAAATAGGGTGTGCTTCCACCAGTAACAGATTGGAATGGAATTCCTGTTTTGAGTGTTAGGTTGTACATAACTAGGAGGTGCTTAACGTACAATGGAAATAATTACTGCGTTTAGAATGGGGTATTCGACTAGCAGCCAGAACCTTGTTTTTACGGCTAATTATTTGTTAAGAAGATTCTTGTAAGTGCCCATTATTTTTTTACTAATAGTGCCAGAATGGTTTTCTGTGGCTAAAACTCCAGTGGCTACATCCGCAAATCGGATAATCCTCTTGATTAGTGTGATGTGCTTTGTGCTCTCGTATTCTAACCTAGGGTGTCTAGTACATATTGTAACGGATGAAAAGGCTTTAGTGCAGGTGATAGCTCTACGGATGAAAGCTGATCGCTGACGGGCCAGAGCCATATCAGTCTCTTCATCTTCTACCCTTTCGAGTGCTAGCTTCCAGCTGTTCTTTCGCTCTCTCCTGTTCTGCTTCTTCTCTCTCTCTCGCATCCTGCTTCACCGTTTACCTTTTCGTACTATCGTTTTACAACGTTCCGTGAATGGTGCTTGCTTCGTTTGGGTTGTATTGCAAAGTATGATATTTTCTTATAAAGCACGACATGTTGCCATTGTAGGGGGAAGCGTGCACAGAGAAACTGCTGTAACTATTTTTCTCTTTGGAATGAAATTTACTGAACGTTATCCCCCGCGACAAAGCGAACAGCAGTCCCAGCTGGGTTGCGGGGGTGGCGAATGAGAAGCCATGATTCCAGCCGAAGGGGTGATATTTTCGGGCCCTTGCGGAGTAACCCTTTCCTTCCTATAACTCTGGTAGATGGCGTGTATAGTCGTCTCATGGAAGCCCAAGGTTCGCCTTGGCTTTGGCTGTTTTTTGCGCGTCGTCCTTGGTCTACGCGCACTTTTGTTCCCATATACAATACTGGTTTTTCGTGTGGTACTGAAAAAAGTTGTGCGATGCAACAACCTCATTCAGGCCTTGTCATTCAAAGCTCATACATTTTGTAGGATATTGAATGACAATTGTAGGACGCATGCACAATTTTACAGAAATGAATGAAAACTATGATAACTGCATGATAACTGCATGACATTTGCATGACATACCCTGTGGGGTTATTGCATCATGCAGTTTTTTTAACTAGAGTAACAACAAAGAAAATTATTCTGTTCCAGGTAAGAAGGCTTGAATATAGCCCGATGAGACTCTTATTTGATAGACCCTAAACTTAATGTTCTGACTTCTTAAGAAAATGTTTGCCTTGGTAGCATTACAAATAACGTCCGTGTGAAATATTCAGGACCTAACAAAAAAAAAAGACAAAACTTGCTATCAAACCTAGCACGTTTGAGCTCACCTAGCCATTATTAATAAATCGGCATCCGAAATTCTTGTTCTTTCGTTGTCTACGTTCGAATTATAATGCGAATATGTTATCTACAAGTGTCACTAAAACGATGATTTCTTTTTCAGAGAAAGTGAATTTTATAATTGGGTGGATAATGTCATGTGCGGGTGCCATACGGCGCGAAACCCGCAGATGTTACGCTATTACTGAGAAGAGTGACACCTTTTCTATTTTATTCAACGAAGAGGTAATTGAAAACTTTTATTTCTTCTCTAGGTCGCTTTGTGTTTGCTGAGAACCACAACTCTTCTTACGAAACTGCGCTCCTGAGCAGCCCCCACATGAAAGTAAATGCCAGCAACAGCGCCTGCCTGGGCTTCTGGTACTTGACTTCCAGACAGCACCCAGTTGTCAAGTGCGTAATTTGTGTAGATTTGATTATAATTTTCTCAGAATGTGTTTAATAATTCACTGGCCTCTGGTTACTGTTTATCACTACAATTACAGCATCTGATCAGAACGTAAGTTTCACATAGGATAGATTAAAGTGAACCAAAACTCCAGCCGTCGGAGTGAACCGGGATTTGCGCGTGCGCAGCCGTGCAGAACAACGACGCGTTTATCTGCATGTTCTATTCCGCAGCCTGAGCAGCGAGCACGTTGCTAGAAGCGATTTCCGGCTGTCTCTGACCTTGAAGCACTAAGACACCAGTAAAGCATTCGGTGGCGGAAACAATCTTGAAGCCACGGAGAGGAAACCAGATAACATGCCATGCCCTCCCACACAAGCGCGCTGAAATGGAAAGCAAGGGAGAAGTGCCCTCTAATATACATGATGCAGGCGGGCTCAGAGTTCATTCCAGATAGTTCCCTGCTACCCAGAAGTCATGAACAGGCACTAGCACGAACTTTTCACACCCTCCTGCCTTTGTCCTTTACGGAAACAGGGAGGAATGGTGCACGTTGATTCCCATGTTCTATGATGGTGCTACATCAACGACTCAGAGGGTGACGTGTCTCACATGTGCGCTGTACTCCATCCACTAGATACACGTTAATAAATGCTGAACTTTATTGCTGTTCCTGGTGGACCAGAGTTCTGAGTGTCCTAAACACAGCATTTTTGCTTAGTTGCGTTTCTTTCGAAGGAACAGTTAGAAAACAACAACTAATACACTCGCTGCTTTCACAAGATGCCCTCTCACGGAAGAGGCTGGTAACATACATATGCCTTCACTGAAACGGTCGGTGAAATGCGGCGCAGATGGCGCGGGATAGGTTGACATTTTAAAACCGTGTAGTGTGGCAGCGTGAATATCGCATGCGGATTTATATTTTTGGAATATTTTGGTGACATCTTTCATGAAGCAAATGTGCTATGAGGTTTTAATTCTTTAAATATTTTAGTCATAATTCCACCCTCGATCGATTTGTTTGCCAAGCAGTCATTTCTTCACTCTTTCAATAAAGGTGGGAAAAGACCAGTGAACGTATTGCAGGGAATTACAACTCAAGAAGAGCAGTGCTGTTCGCGTCGATGGCTTGCACGGCTCATGAATAGCCTGCTCCACATGGATAGAAACATGGAAGAATGCTACGGCGTTTATAGTTTTTTAATGTACCTTTGTTTATAACATGGCTCTGTTGGATAACTGCGTTGCCGAAGATAGTGCTGTCAAAGCTTAATCACCATGTTTGTCTCAAGGACATACAGCCGATGAGCGTTAGTACTATCTAATCCGAGCTGTTTGATAACATAAAACTGAAACCTTTTGCAATACCCTCGAGAAACCAAACCCTCAAGGAAACTAAATGGCGCATACTGGCTGCAACTGGCGACCTGCCGCATTAAAGGGCAGCTGCACTACCATTTCTCTGTTTGAATAAACACTAGCTTCTTGTAGTCCTGTGATTGGGTCGAAATGCGAAGTATACGAAGCTATGCATTGAAATGAAATGCGTACTTGTGCTTACTAAATCCTGTCTTTATAGCCTCAAATCGTGAATTCATTGCCGTTCCTCTAATTCAACATTTTTAAAACTTATGACTTCTGAAGTAATACGAGTTGCTTCATTAGCAGCAATGCTTTAGCATGCAGTTTTCAGGCTGTAGTGTTGAAGCTCTCTCCTGAGGTGCAAATGTGTTGAATTTAATATACGCTAGAAAATTTCTGCAATTTACAAAGCCGAAGATAAAAGTTTGCATAAATCATGAAAGGAAGGATGTTTTGGATCACCCTGAAACTATATGAAAGCACATGACGTGACCTTAATGCAAACTAGCCTTTTTTATTGATGAAGTGAAAACTGGCACTCTGAACTGTAGTATTATACAGAAAGCGCAATAACCAAACAAGTCACAAAAGCTGAACCATTTTAAGTCTTAAAAATTTATTAATGAGGGCTCTGGCTTTTTTTGCCATTGTGATATACACTATCAGAGTTCATCTGTCAACCCGCCATCAAAATTACGATTTTTTTCTTTCCCTTATGCACTGTTTTTTTTTAATATAAGTTATCAGCAATTAGCCCTATTTTAAAATTTAGCCCAAGCGTACTGTTATTTGTCTTCTACGAATATGAATACTAATTTTGCGCTCTGACTTACAGAATAAGCGTCCACTCCGGCTCACGCATCCTGTTCAACACCGGTGCTGCTTTTAACCATCATTGGAACCAAGCTCTTGTTGATTTCAAGACAGGCGCTGAAAGACTCCAGGTAGGACCTTGTAAGCCGTTTCAAAGATGTACTTTTTCGCTACTTCTTTTGTAGTATTCTAAAAGGGATGCATAGAAGTGGAACAATTGGCATCAGTGTGTTGCTAAACAATCCAACTTCGTGACGTGGACAAAAACTCAGTTGTAAATTCTTCATCTGCGGCACTCGCAACCACCTTTTAGTCCCTGTCACAAAGTAGTGTTTAAGTACCACCTTCCATGAACTCTATGCCAAGGTCCCGAATCATTACCATCACTGAGAACTTTCTACGTTCAGTTGATTGCTGTTCCTAGCTTATGCAAACACTCTCAATGCTCGTAGGAGGTGCTTTGGAGTCGTAAGTGATATACGTATCGTGGGTATAACACTGCAGGGTGAGCAATGCAAACAAAAAAGCCGCTATTGGTGACTTACTCTCGTTGATGTTTAAAAAGCATCTCAAAGAATGTCCGGAAATCACAAAAGGAAAGAGAACTCAATGTTACTGAAACTGAGTTATTGAACCAACGAATTTGCTGTATGGCGGGTATGCTGTTTGAAGTTCGTCACGCACTGATACGGTAGACACTCTACCGCAACCCCGAACCATACACAATAAATATATATGGTACGTATGCGGAAAAATTTAAGCTAATGGTTTCTCTTGTTGCTAGAGTCATCCTGCTATCAAACAGCGCCACCTTCCTGTCATGTCAACTCAGCTCGTTTTTACCTTTCCGGTTTTCGAGATGGGGCGGCAGCAAATAGCTTAAGAGCAGACGAATGCCTAGAATGTACCAAGGTAGAGCACTGCAGACGATGCATTGTGATTTGCGAATGAATGATAACAATAAAAAAAACAAAATTTGGGTGGGTACTAATGCGCTCGTGCCTCGTTAATATGATGCGCACTTGGGTTCGTGAGGAAAACTCCATAAAGCGAGTCGCTCGTAATAAGGAATGGTGAAACAAAAAAAAACTTTGAAGAGATACGTTGAAGAGAGTGAGGCAAGCTTATGTGCAGAGGCGTGTGGCATTGAAGTGGAAAATGAAGTTTGGCAGCTCCAAGCGGATGGACCCGGTTGCCATTGCGTTTAACAATGCAGGGAACAGCAAACCCTCAGCGGTGCAGGATGTATGTTGTAATGACGTCTCTCCTGCTACAACTCCTCGCATCCGACAAAGCGTTAGGTCATAATTGCACTGAGCCGGCTGCCAGTAGCTTACAGCGGGGAAACGAGGTTTGCAGCCCAGCAGAAGCTGCAAAGAGCTCTTCATACTCAGTAGTTCGTAGAATAGAGCAGACGGAAGAAATTAGTGCATTTGTACTCTGAAGCTTGAAGCCCAAAGCGAGCCATTAGTCAGTTTTCAAACAATGATATCCCATTGCCGTGATGGGGATGAAAGCGCTCCCCTGATAATGTTCCATAATGATTTGGTGATCTGGTGCCATGCTGGAAGAACGGACTGTTTGGTTCTTCGAACACTATGTATTGTTTCTGCCAAAAGGAACCAGGCAAAAGGGGTGAGATTTCTTAGCCGTGGAGTAGACCACTTATAGCAACCCTTAAGTTCTAAAACGGGTAAAGTATGGAGAACCCTCCTTTACATATTTATTATAGTGTAAATGGTTTTTGTGTATATTACCTCTCCCCCTATCCTCTCTTCCTGACCCCTCACCTATTGATTTCATTTCTCCATTCTGCTTGCTATACTTTATTTCAGCTGCCCCAGCTCATGTGCTTCACTATCGATGGTAGATGCCGGGGCCAGCAAGTCTTTTCATTCTTTTTTGTTATTATTTTATTAAACCGCTTACGACAACAATAACAACAACAACTACTACTACTAGCACTACTACCTGTAGTAGTATGGAGAATCCTTGTTCTCACTTTCCGAGACCTTGCGATCTTTAGGGCTGCCTCAAGCGTTCCAATATGGTGTGAATGGGAGGCAGGTAGGGGGGAGTCAGTTTTTTTAGCCTCGCTCTCAGGGACTGCCTCCTGCATCCCAATGTCTTCAAGAAATTGTTCCTTCCTTCTCTTCCCAACTGAGATATTCAAGTGGCTTTTGCGAGCACGTGGGACTCAATGGGGGAAAACAATTGCACGCTGTTGATTGTGCTGACAGCAAGTCTTCATATTAATGAGACGTTCGTACACTGAAAACATTTTGTGGCCAGAAATATCGTCTGTATTATGGGGGTCATATTAGCAATGCAGGATGCAGGACTTATAAAAAGATATCCTTCTGGACAGCGCATTATATCTATAACTTTGGTAGTTTTTGCTACAACATAAAGGTAGGGCAATAAGTCTTTTGTATGAAGTTTCATATAAACTACAATAACTCAATAAAGGCTATAAAATTTTATATTTTCGACATTTGCGACCGCAACAGGGGTTCGATGAATCTAGTCAATTGAGCATGCAGAATATGATGACCACTTTTTCGTCTTTCTGTTGCGTATGCTTTCGAATGTGCTACCTGTGTTGCATTATTATGTTATGAACGGTATTTTTGTAACCTTTATAAGGTGTTATTTTTGTTTCCTTGGTTTGTAACAATTTTTTTTTCTGGTTGGTTTACTTATACTGCCGTTACCTCTTACTAAATGCTCCAAACAGGGATATGTAACGCATTGTAAAGAAATAAATAAATGAATAAAATTGAACTCTAGATCAAAAACAGAATTGCTCTTGCTCTTGTGGACTTTCCCCGATGCCGCATCAAACTACTCTTTGAACGCTAACATCTCTTCCGCTCATACACTCTGATCACAATTGCAGCTGGGGATTCGTGTTCGCATGAGGAGTGGCCTGATTGCTGTGGACGACATAAGAGTGAGCAATGGCACATGCCCGCAGCGAGGTGGGTATGCCATGTGATTTGATGAATCATAAAATTGCGACAATAAAAGAGGTAGAGACCAGTAATGACGAAGGTCACCAACGAGTTTGTGCGAGAAGTCAAATTAGAGAAATTTAGGGTCTCGTTGCAAAGCAGAACCGAGGATGGGCAAAGATCTTAGTGTTCAAGCAGTCAATCAAGATTTAAAAAGCATCATTGCAATGTAAGCTAAAGATGTATTGGGTAGGGCATTTGGTGAGGACACTGGCAACCTCTTGGGAGACGACAGATGTGATTAAAGGGTAACTGCACGACTTCCTGAGAATTCCGCGATAATCAAGGACTGTAGTCTATATAGGCTTTGTGTAATTAAAGCATGCAAGATTTTTTGTGCTAGCATTTATTACGGTGACGTAATGGACGATTAAATTCCAGGCTTATTCTCACAACACAAGAGGAGTGCGGAGAAGCTTAGTGTGACGGACGGTGCGATTTCAAATTTCCTCTGCCATCAATTACACCCTTTCGTGTCTCGTTGTATACTACCAAAGAACACTTGGTGGGCATTGCTTTCGGTGGCGTTGGTATTCCTCTCTCAAAGAAAGTGTTTGTCCGTTGGAATTATATTGGTACCATAGATGACGTCACAGTGCGTCTCCACTTTGTATGTGCCCTCGGGGGAATCTTGAAGGCCGTCGCGATCTTTATAGGCTATTACGCAACTATTTCAAATGCTACCACAGAAAGACTTCTCGTGCTTTGCATGCGAGTTTCGCACATTCTACCTCTTTAAGCTCGCCGAATCCTAAATACCTGCAGTTTCCCTTTAGAAAACGCCAACGCCATCTATAGAAAAAAGCTGGTATAGCTGTGAAATTTAATCAATAAGCGCAAGGTAAACAACATAAGCAAATATATTGTGCGGAGAATTATGCATGCTCCAAACAACTGTGGTAGCCTAAATGGGGTAAAACTTGCCATAGGCAAAATCAGATGCCGACGCGCTATGAGACAAGGAACGAAATGTCATTACAAATGCGTATAGGATAGGTTAGGTAGTCGAGGAGTTCTACACACGTGTATAAAGTAGCCAAAATAATCCGCACGCAAAACAGGGAGGCGGTGGTGCAGAGATACTGTCCCGCAGGTGACGAAAGGGAAAGTAAAGGAAGCTTACAAGCAAAGCAAACAGGCAAAGTGGAAGGTTAACACCATCATCATTATCATCATCAGCCTAACTACGCCCACCGCAGGACAGAGGCCTGTGTCATTGTCTAAAATTAACCCTGATTTCATCCGTCCGCCTAACTTTCTGCCGCAATGTGGTACGCTTGCTTTTCCTTTGTATCCTGTACGGTACCTTTAACGACCATCGGTTTCTCGCCTTGGGATTACATGCCCTACCCAAGCCCGTTTCTTCTTTATTTCGGCTAGAATGTCATTAACGCGCGTTTGTTTCATGACCTATTCTGCTCTCTTCCTGTCCCTTAATGTTACACCTATCACTTTCTATTACATAGCGCGCTGCGTTGTCCTCAATGCAAAATGAATCTTTTTCGTTAACCTCCACATTTCTACCCCATAGGTGAGTACTGATAAGATACGGCTGTTATGTACTTCTGTATTGAGGGATACTGACAAACTGCCGTTCATGATCTGAGTTAACTAGCCATATGCGCTCCACCTTGCTCTCATTGTTCTTGTTATTTCACTCCCGTGATTAGGATCTGCGGTCAGTACTAGCATAAACAGACGTATCCTTTTACCACTTCGAGGGGTTCTCTACCACTCGTAAATTGATGTGGACTTCCGGAACTATTTACCATTATTGCCTTAATTCTCTCTATAATAATTTTTGGACCCATCATTCTGCTCTGCCTGTATAAGTGATTGATTAAGTCTTGGAATCGATCTCCATGTATACTTATATCATCATTGAATCGCGGGTTACTAACGTAATCTTGATTAACCCTTATACGTTACTGTTCCCAATCCAGGTCGCAGAGTACCTTCTGTAAACGTCCGGTAAATAGCATTAGTGGGGTCGTCTCTCTGCCTGACATCCTTATTTATTGGAATTTTTATTGCGGACTTCATGGAATACTATGGTGGCTGGGAAGCGTTTGTAGATATCTTCCCGTGTTATTAGATAAGCCTCATCTACACCCTGGTTACGCAGTGCCTGCATGATTGCTAAGGTTTCTCTTGTCATACAAAACTGCACCCCTTGTACACGCAATGCCGTTGTGATCACGAGCGTACCAGAGCCTTGCAATAATGGTAATAGTATCCTGACCGATACGAAAATAGACACAAATGACTTGAAAAAATCACAGACCGCTCATTTTTCTGTCCGGTGCCTACGAGGTATTCACTAATGTAATCGCTAACAGACTCAAATCAAAAGAACCCTGTACTTGGGCAATGAAATGACTTGGCCGACTTCCTTTAAGGCTACTAGAAAAAGAACCACATCCGAAACACCAATTAAGTGAGAGTTATGCGCGGAATATACCCAAAACTTCTATCTGGTATTCATAGATTACGAGAAATTAATTGGATCAGCTGAAACCTCAGCAGTCGTCTGGACCTGAAAAAAATCAGGGTTTAGATGAATGGTATGTAGACGTACTGGTGATGCCAATACAAGGTGCAAAGCCATCATAGTGCTCTCTAAAGAAAGTAGTAAAGTCCCAATCAAGGAGGGTGTAAGGTAAGGAGGCACGATCTCTATTGCTATTCCCCGCCTGATTACTTGTGGTATTCCAAGACTTCGATAATAAGCAGTTCAGAGGAATAGTTAATGAATATTGCCTTAACAATCTGCGCTTCGCTGATGGCATTGGCGTGATATGTGACTCAGGGGACGAACTGCAAGGCATGATCGAAGAGCTCGACAGGGGAACCAAAACTGTGGGTCTAAGAACAAGCCAAAAAACATAAGTATTGCTCGAGAGCCTGGGGAATCAGCAGCAGTTTACAATGGGCAGATAATCATTGCAAGTGCTAGGGAAACACACCTAGTAATGACCCGCACATGAGGACCACAGGAGTGAATGAGCATAAGAATAAGATTGAAGCGGAGTGCATCGTGAAAGGCAGATCATTAATGGCAGTATACTATAGCCCCGAAGAGAAAATCATAGATGAGCGGCAACTTACTGGTACCTAAGGCAGACGTATGCTGAGGCTAAAAAAGAGGATTGAACGGAAGCTGAGAGTGGCACGGCGAGCTATGAAAATGAAAAAGGACAGGTGCTTTTTTAAGGTGGAGAATATGAGAGTGAAGTGGGAACAAACAGAATAATATGAATCTGCGTTAGTTGGTTCATATGCACATAAAACTGCAGCCAACCAGGGAGACCACAAAGCAAGGAGGCACGACACGAGGGTGACTAACAGCTGATCTTTATTTCGGCGCATGGTAGAATATATAGGCGAAAAGGGAGGAGGAAAAAGGGGGGAAGACAGTAAAGTAAGAACACAGCGCAGTCTCTATGAAACAGAAGTAGTTTACATCGCCGGAAAGAAAAAAACAAAGTAACTAAGAAAAAACACGTGTAAAGAACGGGAAGTGTAAGTCGCCAACCCAGATGAAATATTAATAGTAATGAGAACGAACCAATCTGCGAAAAGACGTGGTTAAAAAATAGGCGAAGCGAAAATGCGAAGTTAACAAGAAGAAAAACGTAAAAAAAGAACACAGGGAGGCGTAAAGAGCCAACCAGGGTGAAATGGAAGCAGTGATACAAAAGACTAAAAACCGAATTAAAAAGACACATGACTAAAAACCGGCGAAGAAATAAGAACACAATAAAAAGTTAAAAAAGCCAGTGCAACAAGAACAATCTTCTGTCACAAAGTGGAGCGTTAAAACTTATAAAACTGTGCAAGGTATATTTTTCCTTTTTAAGCGACGGCTACGGATGCGGTACAGATAAAGGATTACTTACTGCCGTTGATTGCCACGACTTCCAATGTTTTCAAGCGACAACTGCTCGCTCTTTATTGCCAGTAAGGTAGACTCTCGAGCAGTGGGACATAACCTGTGAGCTCGCAGTGCATGCAGTGGTGGGCCGGATGTCCCCCATGGAGTTGGTGTCGAATATTGCGTGCTTCATTGCGTCTTCGTTGAAGCGCCTGCTCGTTTGTCCAATATGCACTTTTCCACATGACACGGGGAACTTGTACACAACACCAACCTCAGAAGATGTGTACGGCTTCTGGCGGCGCGTGTCACACTTGGGCTTCTTTCTGATGTTATTCACCTTCGCGCACATTCAAACCGCTTTTATAGGTGCGGAAAAAACAACAGCAGACACCACACTTCTTGCGGCTACTTTCTTGAGGTTGTAGGAGAACCCATGTCTGTAGGGAACCACCACGATGCGCTCGCGTGAGCTCACGTTTGTGGCAGCACTGTTGCTGAGGCCATTTGAACTGGCTTTGCGCCTCTGGAGTAGCGTTTCACCGATAGCAGAGATGAGCTATGCAGGCAATCAGGCTTCTTGAAGTCTAGCGATCTGAGTGGCGAAGCTTTGACCCATTCAGGGTTCACATGAACGCTGAAGAGCCGAGGACAGGGCGGCAGTTTCAATCGCTCGCTTGCGAATGTTTGAGTGACAGGAGTCACACGGTAAGGACTGTTCCCTAGCACGAGCTTCGTACCTTCAGCAGACGTGTTTGGCACTAAACTTCCGCACTAGATCGAGGAAACGGATTCTGCGTTCCAGAGGGAGCTCCGTTGTGAAAGCTAGGTCGGGACAACTGGCTGCGCAGGCCTCCAAAATTACCTGAGGATAGCGAAGATTTAACGTCTGAGCTTTGGACGCAAGTACGACTTCTCACGGACTTACTTCGAGTGAGGTGCTCCAGCAACACCGTCTTCCAAAAGATGCTGTATTTATCAATGTATTCTAGGGAAGAGCTTTGGAAAATGCATTTTCTGCCCCTCCTTATGGTATATCTCGCCAGTCAAGACAAGCGGCACGTGACAAGAACACATCTAGTCACTTTGGGTGACGTTTTACAGTGTGTTCCGAAGTTGCGGTCGAACCAAGGCTGGACGCGGCGGTCAAGGTTTCTCTGGTTAGAGAGGTTGCCAACAAGGTGAGGCCGGAGGGGTTTCAAGCCATGGGGCCGATGAAGGTTTTGACTTTATAGCTCGACAGCGCAGCACCTCGTCTCAAAGTATGCGGTTCACACCCACTGTAAAGGTGTTGAAGCAGAATGATTTAAGGTTGTGCCTATCAGACAAGGAGGGAGGATTTGTCGTCATTAACGCTGGGACGAATGGAAGAAAAGCATCTGACGCCATCCGCTAGAACTTCGTTGCTGCGGATATGAGACAAGCTTAGCGATCGAAGAGGGACATAGTTAACAGCTTAGAACTGAGCCATGTCAACAAGCTCTCCACTCAAGTGAAGAGAACAAAACGAGGTGCGCTCTCTGTTTTTTACAGCAAACCGCAAAAAAGACACCGGTCTCTCTTCGTGCTTGTGTATCAGAGAGGAGCACCTGTCAAGAGCACGTCTCGAGCTTCTTGGCCAAACTCCTGTCCCAAGTGCACTCGCGGGACCCGTTCAAGATCTGTAGCTCCGTCCCTGTTACAACCTACCTTCAGGATTATGGTGCACATGTAGTGTCGGGTTTTCTATCAACATCCAGGTCATGTTCTGCTTCATCCCCCCCCGCCAGCCTTCTTTCGAACGTTCGTGCGGCTGTGGAAGAACAAGGAGTGATTCCGTTTCAGAAGGTTGTCGGGATGAACTTGGACGCGCCCCTTGAATTGCTCAGCACCTACTTGAGGGCTATGGTTCTGAGCTTCGAAGATGGCTGCTTCATTAAAAAAAATCGGCATCTGCATTGCCTCTAGGGTGGCACCGCACCTCTGCGATTTGTTTTTGGCTGCGTTCGGGAGGAAGCTGCAGGACACACTTTGAGAAAGGCGAGTGCTCGCCATCCTCTGTTATGTGGACAATTTTGCTGATTCTCTGCGACGAGGAAATCACGTAAGGACCCCATTTTGGAGGCCTGCGAAGCCAGTTGTCCCGACCTAGCTTTCACAACGGAGCTCCCTCTGGAACGTAGAATTCATTTCCTCGATCTAGTGCTGAAGTTTAGCGCCAAACACGTCTGCTGAAGATACGAAGCACGTGGGAGAAAACAGTCCTTACCGTATGACTCCAGTCAGTCAAAAATTCTCAAGCGAGCGATGCGATAGCAACTGCGGCCCTGTCCTCGGCTCTTCGGCGTTCACGTGAACACCGAATGGGTCAGAGCTTCGCCAAACAGATCGCCAGACTTCAAGAAGCCCGATTCTCTGCCTAGATCATCTCTGCTATCTGTGAAACGCTACTCCAGAGGCGCAAAGCCAGTTCAAATGGCCTCAGCAACAGTGCTGCCACAAACGTGAGCTCACGCGAGCGCATCGTGGTGGTTCCCTACAGACATGGGTTCTCCTACAACCTCAAGAAAGTAGCCGCAAGAAGTGTGGTGTCTGTTGTTCTTTACGCGCCTGAAAAGTGGTTTTATTGTGCGTGGAGGTGAATAACACAAGACAAAAGCCCAAAGTGTGACAAGCGCCGCCTGAAGCCATACACATCTTCTGAGGTTGGTGTTGTGTACAGTTCCCCGTGTCATGTGGAAAAGTGCATATTGGACAAACGAGCAAGTGCTTCAACGAAGGCGCGATGCACGCAAGATTCGACACCAACTCCTCAGGGGGACATCCGGCCCACCACTGCATGCACTGCGAGCTCACAGGATCTGTCCCAGTGCTCGCTCGAGAGTCTGCCTTCTTGGCAATAAAGAGCGAGCAGTTCGCGCGTGATAACACTGGAAGCCGTGGCGATCAACGGCAATAAGGAATCCTGTATCAGTACCGCATCCATAGGCCTAACTTAAAAAGGAAAAAGATACCTTGCAAGTTCTAACGCTCCACTTTATGACAGAGGATTGTTCTCGTTGCACTGCCCTTTTAACGTTTTATTGTGTTCTTATTTCTTCGCCGGTTTTAGCCATGTGTCTTTTTAATTTGGTTTTAGTCTTGTGTATCACTGCTGCCATTTCATCCAGGTTGGTGCTTTACACCTCCCAGCTGTTTTGTTTTAGTTTTTCTACTTGTTAACTTCGCATGTTCTCTTCGGCTGTTTTTTAACAACGTGCTGCGCAGATGTGTTTGTTTTCACCACTTTAAAGCATTTCATCCTGCTTGGCGCCTTACACCTCTCGTTCTTACACGTTTTTTTTTAGTTACTTCGTTTTTTTCCGGTGACGGTGATCACTTCTGTTTAATTGTGACTTCGCAGCGTTCTTATTCTCCTCTATTCCCAATTTTTCTCCCCCTTTTCGCCTATATAGTCTTCTTTGCTCCGAAGTAAAGATCACTTGTTAGCCACCCCCGTGTCGTGTCTCTTTGCTGTGTTGTTTCCCTCGTTGGATGCAGTTTTATGTGGGACAAACAGGTCCCAGTTGGAACAAAGAGGAAGAAATGTGCGTGGACAGGCACGATAACCGATGTATTTAAGGTTAACGGACCGGATTCCGAGAAAGCGACGTTACCAGAGTGCGGGGGAAAGTCAGGTGGGCGCATGAGATCGGCCAATAAAAGTGAATAATTTTACCGGCGCTCGCAAGTACTTAAGCATTGCACCTACGGCAGATGAAGGTTATATTGAAGGACGTTCGTGCAACTGAACCACGAAATATGCGACCGAAAACATTTCGCTTGGATTACGACGGATTGCAGCAAATAGGTTTAATAAATAAACGCGGGCTTTGCAATACGTAAGCGTTGGTGCCGCTTCACAGAAAAAAAGCCTGTTTTCGATAATGAAGTTTTCGAAGTTATCGTGTTATCGTTTTCGTGTTATCAGCCATACACAAAATGTATGGCTGATAACACGATGTTTACCATGATGTTCAATCATAAAAGGACCCTTCCTTCTGCGGTCTTAGAACAATCCTAACAAAATGTAAACATGACCTTTGAAGTTCACGGTAGTCTATAAAATGCGTATTGTTTCTACAGTTGAGATAATTTTTACCGGGTGAGGTAATGTGCACTGTATAAATAAGACCTAGTATTTGCAGTAAAAATGGGTGCCGGGTAATTTTTGAACAAATTTTAAGACAACTTGAGCGTGCGAAAGCGAAAAAAACTGATGCTGAGTTTCAACAAAATTCCATTTTTTCGACTAAGACAAGCATCACATGCGTACAGGGAACAAAGAAAAACGGTGGAATGAGAGAATACCGCGAGATAACGAGAGGATAACCTAAACTGTTTTGACTATGTCAACTAGTGACTAATAAGTCAGTCAGCAGAATGAAAATTATATTTGTCACAAGGCCACCGACAGTACAATTACACTTTGTGCAAGAAAATATTTGAAATTCAAGCGTCATTCTGTCTCCGCACGCGCTCTGCATATCACTTCGCCCAACTGCATTCCACTCGCGAGTGTGTAAAAGCAGTTGTTCAGATTCTCTTCTGCTCATTCGGCTGGCTTCAGTACACATTGCATTAATCGTAGAAGAAAGAACTCACGCCTGGTGCACTTCAAGCAAGGTGCTTGTGAATAGCCCCTCGGTACTCGTGGCAAATATTAATGCTGTCAGTACTTACTTAATGTACTTAACAGTAACTAGTTACTGCTAGTTATTGTATAGTGTGCTCGTAGTTGCTGCGTAAAAGCTGAGCAGAGGTATTGATAAGTGACAGGAATGGAGAAATTGTGCTCCCAAATCCGCTGTCCTAGCACAATTACAGCTATTTTTCTGTGCCGCACTATTTTAGATTTTTGCTCTTGGGAGCCCGGCTCCTCGTGTCGCATCCATCAGGCCAAAGGAACATTTCCTCGTTGGACACGGCGCTGTGCCGTTGAAATCGGCGTACCCGACCACACATTTCAGTCCCTGCAAGGTCAGTATTTCCTTTCTGTTACCTTCAGTAGCGATGCAGCGCTGCCGCCGAGGGAATGCTTAAACTAACCAGCGGTCCTCAGCCTGTACCGGCTGCATTGCAACTGACCCAGGCTGCGGTCACACCTGTGACGCTAGAAATGTTGCATATGCAGAAACTGAAAGCGCCAAAAAAAAGGAGTAAATAACACGTCTTTTTCCGGAACAATTGAACGCATTTGAGAAAAACTTGAAGCAACAAAATGTTCGAGATTTATTGGAAAGTACTCCTGAATGCTGGAAACAGAAATGCTATTTTACGAATTCTCGTTCACACGAAGCCAATACAGCCTGACACTTTGGCTTCCCAGAGACTGCCGTGTGCTGTCATGCGGTATCGATGGCGGATACGTATATCCGCGCCCGCAACAGTGGTGAAGGGCGGAGTGTGCATGGGGGGGGGGGGATGCTGCAAGGTGTACGACGCTCTACAAGACGGCTTTTAGGGATTTCGGGTAGCTAGAGATGCTCCAGGTGGCACTGCAGTAAGACTGTTAGATTTGGTGGGTAGACTGTCCAAAGCTGACACTACCCGGGATATAAAAGAAGCTGCCAAACACGCCGATCCCTATTCGCTTGCACCGAAACATCTGTTGGCCGAATGTCACCAGGGTTCCAGTAAAGTTTTACGAGTTCCCACAAAGCACGTACACCAGTTGTGCAGATTTATTTCTTGAGCCTGATACCAAATAGAAGCCGTAATGCTTAGAATATTTGCAGTGCGGGCCGCCGTCAAGGCACTCAACAGGTGGACTAGACCTGGAGGTTGCATTACACAAGATGGTCAGGCAAAAAGGAAAAATCTCTGCTTTAGGAATCTTCGCACACTGTTCAACTGCTGTTATATAATTCCGTATGAGCGATCACAAGCCAGTATTATTATTTGTCAAAATGCTAGCTTCCCTCGCACACAAAGGTAACTCCCTCTTCGACGATGTAATCAGGTTGAGGAGCAGTAAGAATTTCACAAGTCGAAATCTGATCATTTACATACAGAACTCTTACGTAAAGTATGTTTACTTGCAAACTGCGAAAAAGGTTCTTCTGATGGAATCGCTCTTTTCTTCTTTAACAACAGCACTATTCAAAGTTCAAACGATGTACTTTCCCGGAAATGACAGAAGTGCCATCGTGTTTTAGGTACAATAATGACGGCAGGGCATTTAAACACGACAACTTTAAGGATGCCGTGTCGCAGAAAAGCCGGCGTCGTCGTCGATGCATATACCGTCGGCCGTGAGCGAAAAATTTGCAGAAAATCCCCAGAGAAGAAACGTGACCAAAAGAATTTTGAGCAGTCTGCCCACTATGACATTTCGCAGTTGAATTAATGGTTGGTCACGAGAGGTTGCTGCCGAAGAGCAGCCTGGGTCTCACAAGCCCCACCGGCGGCAGCACCTGCCACCGCAGGTCAGTGGAGCATCGCTTAACTGCTGCACCACTGCTTCAGAAGTGATGACTGCAGACAGTAACCAATTTCACAGATATATGAACATTAGCCGTCACAGCTGTCGGGTCATGCGGTTAATAGCGGTGCTTAAGTGTCCCCTCCACTCTTTCTTCTTTGAAGACGGAAATGTTTGACTTGTAGAGCGCAGATGCATATGCTTGCAGACAGCAGCAGCGGATTTAAAAATCCAGTGCTATCATTTCCTTTCTTTGCGCCATTCTTTCTTCCTTTCTTTCTTTCTTTCCTTCGTTCTTTCTTTCTTTCTTTCTTTCTTTCTTTCTTTCTTTCTTTCTTTCTTTCTTTCTTTCCATCTTTCCTTCCTTTCTTCCTTTATTCTTTCATCCCTTCCTCCCTCTCTCCCTTCCTTCCTTCTTTACTTCCTTCCTTCTTTCCTTCCTTCCTTCTTTCCTTCCTTCTTTCCTTCTTTCCTTCCTTCTTTCCTTCCGTTCTTCCTTCCTTCCTTCCTTTTTCTGTTTCTTCGTTTCCTTTTTATTGTTTTTTCCTTCTTTCTTTATCTCTGTCCCAATTTCTCTTTTCCTGTCCTTCCTTTATTTGTTTCTTCTTCCTTTCCTTGTTTCTTCCTTTCTTTGTTTCTTTATTCTCTTTTTTATCTAACTGTTTTCCATCACAACTTCTCGAACACACCTAATGGCACCACTTGAATCTAACGACTTCTTTTATCCTCACCAAGATGGTTTTATGAAACTGACGTGAAACTGATGTGAAACTCAGCATGCCAATTTAATAAACGACTCGCTGAACACTCCAAATCGATGCTGTATTATTCGATGACTCCAAAGCATTTGATCACGTCCTCCACAGTCCTTTACTTCAAAAGCTTTCGTTACTAGGAATTCCCATCAATCTAATCCGTTCTATCGAAATATTTCTTTCAGGACGCAAGCAGTTCACTTCCACAACTGATAGCGACTCATCTGTTTCTAATGTATCGGGAGTCCACCAGTGCACCGCCCGGTCCCAACCAACATTCCTATTTTACATTAATGACCTGCCTCGTATCACAAAGTTGGTATTACGGCTTTTTGCGGGTGATTGCGTCACATACAGAGAGACTAGGACGACCAACGATTCATCTTTTCTTCAGTCTGATCATGACTGTCTCGCCTCTTGGTGTGATAAATCTCTTCTCTATCTGAAGATTAAAAAGGCAAATCTATGTCATTCACTACAAAGCGCACTGTGAATTAGCGTCAGTATAGCATATGCTGACTTGCCATTGACCCCGCATATCCTACAGATGTCTTGGTCTCCATCTAACAACATCACTATCATGGGTAACTCAAGTTCAAAACATCTGCGCTGAAGCCTCACACATACTCGGATATTTGCGACGCAGGTTGAAGGCCGCATCTCTTGACATAAAATAAATTAGCATATATGAAATGAATTCGCTTAAAACTAATAGGCGTCTTTCATGTGGCACCCATCACAAGCGCATCTCGCCGTTGACCATGAAGGCATTCAGGATCGCGTCATTTGATTTATACCATCTTTGCTATTAAGGAAAACCAGTATCAGCGCACTGAAACAGTCCCTTTCCATTCTTTCGCTTGTGTCGTGGCACATCATATATCGCCTCTGTCTTCTTCATTATTTCAGTTATCACGTGACACGCAAAGCTACAACCCCCACACAGGACGTCTAGCCGCATAAGCCATGACAATAGCTTTTGCAAGCATCAACTGTCGCACCTCAGCACTAGTCTATTTTTCCCGGAGGAAGTAGCACTATGGAATATTCTACCAAATATGATCGTATCACTCAGTGACCGCAAATCATTTCATGAAAAACTAAATGACCATTTTTCATGAGAGAAATCTTTTCCACTATATTCATGTCGCCATTTCAAACAGCTTATTGTTATTACTTTTCTTTTTGATGTCATGCCTTTCGCGCTCTGTTTGCCATTGTATTAGACGTGTGTTCTATTTATACATATTTTGTTTTTATTCCGATTCAGTGCGTTTCGCTTAGCTTTGTACACCTGTCACCTCATTTAGGTGCTGTATATTGTTATTTTTACCAAGTTGATCCTATACCCAATTATTATTTCTCTATTTTGATCTGCTCTTCTCGGAAAAAAATTCTTGATTTTGCATCTCCCTTATGTAATGCCCCCGCCCTTAAGGAAAAAATAAATTAAATGAAATCGGTTTTTTCCTTTCCTTTTTTCTTTCTATCTTTCTTTCTATCTTTATTTCTCTCTTTCTTTCTTCCTTCCTTCCTTCCCTCCTTTCTTTCTTTCCTTATTTCTTTCTCTCTTTCTTTCTTTCTTTTTTATTTATTTGTGTCTTTCCTTCTCTCTTTCTTTCATTTCTCTCTATAAAGAAAATGGAGCAGGAGCTAAAGGCTCATGGACTGACAAAAGCTCCTGCCGTTAGGTAGCACAGTTCAACACACAGTGTACTATGCTCGCATACTCAACCGAAACAGTTAAAGATTAGCACGTGTGTGTTGAAACATGAAACACAAGTAAATGCAGAATTACGCGTCAAATATTAGCAATACTTGACTGTTTTCAATCAGCTTCAGATATGAAAAACAAATATGTACATATAAAGCAAAACCGTTCTAAGTATATCACTGCAACATTTTAAAGGAACAACTCAGTACATTACAAAATTTATGCATTTATATGTATTTTGTACATATAAAAACCACATACCATTTTGTCCTGTACGGAAAAGGTGGCAGAAGGCGTCTGGTAAGAAAATTATTGGTTTATAGTTTAGGGGGATTAAAATCCCAAAGCCGGTCAGGCTTGAGGGACGCTGCAGTGAAGGGCTCCGGAATTTTCGACCACCTGGGGTTCTTTAAAGTGCACTGGCATCGCACAGTACACGGGCCTTTAGCATTTCGCCTCCATCGAAACGCGACCGCTACGACCAGGATCGAACCTGCGTTTTTAATGCGAATCGCTTGTGCTGGTAGCCGGTGAACCAGACAAATTTCGTCTTCGTATATGGGCATACGAACATGCCTTAAACTCCTCTGTACTGAATTGGGGCGACCAGCCATTATAATGTCAAAAAGCATAGGGGAAAGAACACTTCCTTGAGGCACACCTCGCGACACAGCCCTTTCGGTGCTTATGATACACCCTCACCGCACTCGAATTCCACGATCACAGACAAAGGAGTGAATGAAGCTTAGCAGACGGCTGTGTACGCCTATGTCTTGAAAACTATTCAGTACTGTGCTCTGAACGACGCTGTCATAAGCCTTTGTGATGTAAAGCAAAAAGGCTAATATGGAAAGGCGAAAAGCACTCTGATGTTCAATGTGGCTTACCAAGTCCCATTAAGACGCTATCTTGCGCACTTAAACCCCGCAGAAACTATTTATACATGACGGCAGTGCCTTGCTGTCCTCGAGCCACCACGGTATTCGTTCACTTGCCAGCCTCTCCATCAGCTTAGCCACACAAGATGTCAGTGGCGCAGGACGATACGAAGCCAGGTCCGTGATCTGTTTGCCAGGCTTCAGCACTGGGACAACACAAGCAACATTCCATGACGAAGGAGCGTCGCCAGAATCCCAAGCTCTATTGAAGTAGTTTAGGAGCGCCTTCCTGAGTTCCACAGGCAGGTTCCGCAGCATTTGGTTGGTGATACCCTCGGGACTTGGGGTACGCCTGCACCGTAGGCCGCTGAGTGCTGTCAGGAGCTCACTAAGTGTGAACGGGGCCTCCATGACAGACTTGCAGGAAGCAGGTGGAAGACAGAGGTCATTGCTAGTATTTGCACGTACAAACGCGTGGGCAAATTGCACTGCAAAGCACGCAAGAGGTTTCTGCTTGCGTATCGCTAGAGCTACGAAATGCTTCCAAGGGCGAGAAAGACTGCCACTGAGTCACTATATTCTCGTCATCGGTGAGAGTACAGTAAAGCTAGCGCAGAAGCAGGCCCATTGCGAACTGTAGAGCTTGTTCGTGCGTCGTCGAATGGCAGAATTTAGCCTATGGAAGGCAGTCTTTAAGTATTTGTCGTCCTTTTCCCGCTTGAGTTGTCGCTTCTGCCCTTCTGCGCGCTGCACAAATGTTCTTAAGTTTTAAATCCGGGCCGGAAAATGCTCAAGTAACTTGACCACCATAGTTGCTGCCATCTTGCTAAATCATTTGGTCAGTAACATCACTGGATACACATTCTAGGTGCGCTGTGTACTTGTCCCAAATGACAACCTGGCAGGGTCTATATATAGAGCAACGCAAACGAATGTCGGCGGCAAACAAAAAACATTGGGTACTGATCACTTCCATGCGGTCAGGGGCTGTTGGCCACTTCCCCCGAACAGACATAAGGTGAATGCAAAGTCAGGTCTATGGCTGTTGCTGAGGCTGGAAGTCGGAAGAAAGAGGGGCTTCCGTCACTGGCAACACACAGGGCCAAACTGTGAATGACGTAGACAAATTTCCGTCCGCGGGAATCCACGTTCCAGTCAATCCATCCGGAATTATGGGCGTTGAAATCACCGCAGATAATTCGAGAAGTTGGGGAGCGATCACAAAGCTGCTGAAGAAACAAATCCAATGTTACCTTCTTCCGCGCGGACACGTACACGGATACAGCAGAAAAAGTTCGAAAGCCGAGCTGTATGCTCACAGCCGCTACCTCCGTGTAATCCGTGTGACATTCAAAGGAAGATGTGGAATCTTCCATCAAGTGTAAAGCGCGACACTTACTGGTAGAAAAGTGCTTATGCTGCACCTTTTATGGGCGACATATCCAGTCAAAGATCTCCCCCTTGGCAGGCCAGCTTCCGAGAGGGCCAATACTGGAACACAATTTTCTTTCAAGAATAGTTTCATTCAGACAATCGATTTACAATCTCAGCGCAACTCCATTAGATTATAAACGGCCCTTTTTTGTGGTTTTGTGATCCAGTATGGTTCCGCGAGGTTCCGTGATGTTGAGTACTAGCCACATTAGAGCGAAATAAGGTTCGTTGCGAAGGCGGTAATTATGCCAAAGGAAATCACCAGCTGTGGGAAGTTCTTCAAGGTGCCAGACGGCATCGCTGTAACATGTGGACGCGGGGCCTCGTAAAAAACGTGATAAGGTCGGAAATACTTTCATTTTTGAGCTCCTTATTTTGTGCCATGCACTAAATCACAACGTCGGCAAACGGTGCGGACTGCGACACACAGTTGGACACTATAGCTGCTTTTCACGTCGTTTGTGAGACAGGGAGAGTCGCAACCGCCGTCGAGTCTGGCTGTGTCTGGTCATTCAGGAACATGGGCACTTTTTGCTGAAGTTGCTCTAACAACCGACTCGCCTGCAGGGGATCTAGACGTCTTGCTGGAATCAGGTCTTTCAGGGACACTGCTTGTTGATGCGACGCGAACATCCGACTCCAACGCAGAGAACTCGTCACTTCTGGGCACAGGCTCAGTCGGCTGGGTTATGGGCCCGGCAATGAAGGGCATTCGACGGTGTAGGGCGCTCACACGAAGTGGCGCTGGATGGTCATCACCGCAGTTGGCACAAGCAAAATCATGCTTTACAAGCTTTAAAATCGCGGGCGCCTTCAAACCGCTTGCAGCGTTGGTCTTTGGTGCAAACTTTAGCCACATTCCCGAACCATTGGCATCTAAAACACCGGGAGAAGTTTCAGTAAACTCGGAGACGGCATGTTTTGCGAATCCTCGGTCAATTTTTTCTAGGCGCTCTGTTTTGGGGCCGAATGTTAGAACAACAAAGTTGGTAGGATTCACTGCCCATTAATTTCCACGAGAGTCCACATGACGGATCAGTAGTAGGCGTGAAGAACACCCGCAGTTTCAGTAATCGTGACTCTGGCTTTCTGAGTACAGCTTTGGCACACCCTTAATAACAGAGGCGTTCTTCATGTAGCAATGGCACAATCGGACTGTAGCACTTAAGTCCCCAATCTGAGAGCACTTCTAAACCTGCTTGTCTGTTGAGACACCAAATGAAGAGACCCTTGCGTGGTGAATCGGCTGTGAATCGAAGCGGATCCTAGAAGGGATTGAATGGCGATGAAGAGCGAAATGGAATTTAGCTTTTTCAAATAAATCCCTTTCTCTGTGGGCGAAGCTATCATCGGAATACCCTTCGTTCTTTGCTACCGATCACTCACCACTTTGAAGCTCTCGTCATCCATGTCGGCCATTAACTGGTCATAATCCACGATCATTCATTTGTCCACAATGAGCCGTGATGTCTCGCTGGACTAGTGGGGTGTCCCTCGTGGTCTGGCTGTCCTCCGTCCTGAGAAGCCATGGCCTTCACAGAGCGGAGATCAACCAGACCATGGGGACGATGGCGGAGCTTGATAATTACCTTCTAGCTGCTGTCACCTTTACGCGCGCTTACGTGTGCACTCCCAGACACCCTTAGAGCGTGGGGGGGGGGGGGGGGGGGGCAGCGGTCTCGGTCACAAAGTAGATGCCCTTGGCTCAGCGTGGCAACCTCATCCGGACACCAGCTACCAAATGACAAGAAGGTGGTATTTTGGTGCCCAGCTTTCGCCGGTCGCCATCCAGAGAATGGGTCGGAGCCAAAAAAACAGGGTTTATACAGTAAAGAGACAATACAGAGGATTTCACAATTGCTGTTGCGAGCACATACAACGTGATTTACAAATACAATGCAACACGTGCAAAGTAACACTCGAGAGAGATTACAATACAACAAGAGCTTTGCACCTAAAGTGCACTAACACAGGAGATAGACAAGCAGAGCACAATTTGTTCACCGGGCACGGCAACAGTACGATGACCTGAGGAACACGACGGCGCCGTCCCGCAGGTTGGCGCACGCTGCCTAGCTGGCCAGTGGCTTCTCTGAAGCTTAAACGGCGGCTACAAGGCTGACAGACAGCGGTCAACGCCCCTCATTTATAGGCGCTGTCCGCGTTTGTTCGTTCTTCGCGCCAAGGCAAGCGTGCACATGCACGCAGTATCAACTGCTCAAATTCCTTCTTCTCACGCCGGGCGCGCGGCCTCATTGGCTGAGCTCGGAAACCGGTTTCCAGAAGATTAAAGGGCCTTATCGTTTTGCGCCGTCGTAAACGCGAGACAAAAGGGGAGAGTGCATAACTTAGCGCGGTCGAGGCTACGCCCTCTCGTCGACAATAAGTAGAAATCAGTCAGGGTTCTCGAACAATCGGCGGCTCGTGTGGCTGTTTCCTTTGGCGTCACGCCTGCGGGAAGAGTGGAGAGGGCAGCAGCACACGCAAGATTGTGCGCTCTCCGGGGTTCCTTCTCCGCTGCTTTAGTTTTATTTTCGGTGCGCGCGGGCCCGATGGCTTCTGCGGTGCGCCTTTTTTTCCGAATATACGCCGAGTTTTGTGGCAGCTGCTCGATGAGAGGCGAATAGATTCTGGCAGTAGAAGAAAAAGGCTTCACCGTCTGACTGTTGGTTAATCCAACTTGTGCCCTTAAACATAAAAGAACTCGACAGTGACGATAGCAGAAATAGCATTCGATGGGCGGCGGAACACAATGCCCACCGATCCCTGCAGCGCCTAAGTCAAGGGTGGAAATGTCCTTTAGGAATAACTCAAGCAACCTTTTATAGGAATCTATAATATACCAGAAACCGACCGCCATTATATTTACCCCTCTGGTTACGCCACCCATAGCAAAGCAAGTGAAAATTCAGAGTTGGATAGAAGAAAACAAGGAAAGAGAACATTGTTTCACCGCAGTATTCCTTTTTAGACTATGACGCCGATAAGTGGCATAAGGTAATTGCAAGGTGTCATTCAATGCCATTTAAACGTTATGCCGCAAACAAAAGAAAAATGTCTAAATACGCCTTCTCCTAACCTGAATTTGCGCATCAATCACAGGACACTACCTGTATTTGAACACGACAGCTTTGGAGTCTCCTTACTTCACGGCCAAAGTGGTATTGCAGTCTAGGCCCCGCACCAAAGATACGGGCGTCATGTTCTGGTGGAGAGGACGCGGCTCTGAAAGCAAGCTCAACGTATACATGTGAGTGCACCTGCTTTAGTACACAAAGAAATCTGTCATTTTATTGCTTTGATAACGGCGAGTGAAATTACATGAGAAAACAGAAAAATTACTTCACCATGACAAGGAATTTCGTGAAGAAAAGGCTCTTCCCAAGCGAATTCGCATGCACTTCATGAGAAGCAGATACTGCTCAAAAGCAAACGCATGTGTGGGCCCACGCTTTTGGTGTTCTGGTTGCTGCTGGGTCCTCCGCAAGTAGTAATAAATTGCGCAAGTGCATATTCTCATGCCATTCCAAAAGCTGAGTTCGGCAGCACTCCGCCGTCGCGGAGGCACTAATGTTAAGCTTAACCTTATTGTATGATCCTAGAACATTAGCATGGAATTAATTTTACAGCAAGAGCAAAATACAAGACAACATTTCGTCAGTATTGGCTGCGCCTGCCCTTTATTCCTGGCTGTGTTTTTTCTGGTGCGCTGGTTCTTAATTATGGCAAAGCAGTCTTGCCGTCTACTGCATGTGATTTCTTGTAGAATGGGCTCTGTTGAGAATAGCGACGGCAAGTCGAGTTATTAGCAACGGCAACAAGTCTCGCCTGCTGGCAGCGAGCACATCTGTTTCTACTGTGTGGCTTCGAGTAGCTCGATGGTGATCGATCCCAAGCTTTCGGCCAAGGACCACGCGGAGTGTACCCAGATGTCAGCTGGTTCTAATAGATCATTGCGGAAATCGCAGCGCCGCAAAAAAACCTAGCGAGCGCGCCGACTGACCGGCCGTCTTGCTTGCGTCCTGCGTTCGCATAGCTGTTGTGTGTGCGTGCGCGTGCTTCGTTAATAATAATAATAATTGGTTTTTTTGGGGGGAAAGGAAATGGCGCAGTATCTGTCTCATATATCGTTGGACACCTGAACCGCGCCGTAAGGGAAGGGATAAAGGAGGGAGTGAAGGAAGAAAGGAAGGATGAGGTGCCGTAGTGGAGGGCTCCGGAATAATTTCGACCACCTGGGGATCTTTAACGTGCACTGACATCGCACAGCACACGGGCACCTTAGCGTTTTTCCTCCATAAAAACGCAGCCGCCGCGGTCGGGTTCGAACCCGGGAACTCCGGATCAGTAGTCGAGCGCCCTAACCACTGAGCTACCGCGGCGGGTCTGGTTTGAGATTTCGTGTATTTTTTGGTGGTCGGCGGTTGCAGGTGCGCGAGATTAGGTGTTACGTGCCTGTGGGTCACTTAGTGACCGCAGCCACTACTGCACGCGATGTCGTCGAAGTGCCGAGGCCGGTGGTCAGACTTGTTGTGTGCCTGGTTGCGACAACAACACGCTGAAATACAAGAGCGTTTCATTTCATGCGTTCCATGCAAATGAAAAAAAAAGGAGTGGGTGAGAAGAATCAACCGCCAGGGAAGTGCTGGTCGCTTCTCTTTGTGTTCTAAGCACCACCGGATATGCGGAGCCCACTTCAGCGCAAGTGGACGCCGTGGTTATATGAGCCGGCTGCCAACAATTTTCCTCCGTACAGTCATCAATCAACTATCCACTTCTTTTAATACCGGTAAGTGTATGTATTCAGACGGTTATTGCATATTACCCTAACTTCCAAATATTTTCCAGTCGCGAAACGCAAGAAGACGAGCTCCCAAACTGCGTCTGCCAGCCCGGTGCTCCTTCGGAATGAGTTGGAGATCGGCTGCGTTGTTGACGTGCCCCAATGCCATCAACGTAAGCGACTCTTAGACTGTGCCATATTTTTTTTAGGCTTCGGCTCTGTGTGTACGCATCTTCGTGAAAGCGTTTTGTACGTTAGAGAGCGCCGTGGTTTCCCTGGAGCCCACCCAGCTGACCTTCGGTGCACTGGCTTCGCCTCGCACGAAAACGGAATGTTAGTTATGATTGAAAACTCTCGCTTTCTGCATTACACTATGAAAACTTATTTTTCGCATTTAACGAACGCCTATCGCGCCAACTGATATCGCGCCAACTGACCAGTATATAATAGCTAGCGGCTTCTTCATCCCGTGAAAACTGACAGTACTTGTCCCCGCGAAGCCAGTTTTTCGCGAGCTTTTGCAGCTAACCATCGGATGTCTGCATGTTAGGAGTGGCAGAACCTTATGTGTTCTGTGACACAAATGTCATCAGTGATTTGAAGCGTGCATGTGTTATTACTGCAGTGATTTTTCTGATAAAAGCGGTACCTCTTCCACCAGTGCACATATTGTGTAACTTACCCATTTCATTTCTTTCACCTCGGTATTATTCCATTTACCCCAGCTTGGAGAAACAACAAAAAAGTCAGGCTATCCAAATTTAGTGCAAATTTGGCGGGCATGCTGGGTGCATGAAACCTTGTATTTATGGATTTCAGTTCACTACAGATGCGGTCATGCAGCATGATTGGCGATTCCAGATCATTACGCTTGTAGCACAAGCGGCAACGTCGTCGAACTGCATGCCCAGGAGGGGCACAAACAGCTCATGAGGTTTAGAAGTATAACTGGATAGTACTGATCTGGGCTTGCTGGTTTGTAAGCTGCTTGCGCAGGGGGATCAGTGGAGTGACATAAAGTTGGGCTCTATGGCTTTGGCATACTGGTTCTTTGTTGTCTGTATATCAATGTAAACCGGGAGCAAAGGTTCAGAACAGCCACAGTAGGCTGAAGTGACTATTTAAAAACCTGAAATGTGCATTAAAGCAGAGCGTAAGTGTTCGAACACCAATAAGCATTTCATTTTTTTTTCAGGTGCTGACCACTTCTACTCCATGGTGCCTTCAGACGCAGCATCTGCTGCCACACTAAGAAAACTAAACCACCTTCTCGAACATTGTGAAAACCCCGAGTATGAAAATAGCTTGCTCCGCAAAGAGAAATCTGTGCTCCAGAAAGAAACTGAGGATCTGAAGTCTCAGTTGCACAATGTGAAAGTTGAGGCGCTTAAAGAGAAACTAAAACTATGAGATTCTGTCTCCAAAGTTCATGATATTATTTCAGATGAGTAGCGACTCGTGTTTTATACGGGCTTTAACTCCATCGAAAATTTTGATCCGTTTGTGGAACATGTTGAAGGCATGTACCAGACGCTAAAAACGGGCGTTGGCAAGTTACCAGCACTGACAATGAAAGAACCGCTCATTGCACTGCTTTGCAGGCTCAGGGTTGGCTTACTAGAGCAGTATTTGGCATATCGCCTGAAATTGTCTCTGTCGACCGTGAGTGCTATGTACACATTTTCGGTTAATTCTTTGTATGAAATGCTAATCAAGATACCAGTGTGGCCATCACATAACACAGTGGACCTGTTGATGCCATAAAATTTTCCAATCTACACGCATTGTGCTGGACTGCACAGAAATGTTTATCGAGAACCCGTCTGACAACACATAAAGCTACACTTTAAGCTCGTAGAAAGGAAATACACCGCAAAAGGACTCATTGGCATCACTCCAAACGGCTTCGTTTTTTCCGTGTCTAATATTGCTTCTGGAAGATATTCTGATCGAGAAATCACAAGACACAGTGGCCTGTATGAGTTACTCGAGGATGATGACAGTGTAATGGTGGTTAGAGGATTCCTAATTGAAGATGACCTCCGTCAGCTTGGAGTCAAATTAAACATGCCACCTACGTTGAATGGCCGCACGCAGCTGTCACTGGCATATGAATTAGCAACACGGCAGATATGCAGTTTGCGAATCCATGTTGAGTGTGCCATCAGGGAAGTTAAAAACTTCGGAATACTCTGTGCTGTCTTTCCTAATGTTATGGCAGAGAAGCTGTACAAGATATAAAAAAAAATTGTTACTATCTCAATAATTTCATGCATGAACCAATGCTAAACCAATGAGCGATGGTGGTGTCTTTGATGTTTTGTACGTTGTGCATAGTTTACTGTAATGCAGGGGTGCTCAAACTTTTTAGCCTTCTCACTTGAAGAAAGACCAACTTTATTTGGCTGAAATGCAGTCGGATTCTAATATGTTTCATTTGTGTTTTGGCCAGTTTCGGTCACGGAGCCTGTCTTGAAAAGATTTGGTTTATGGGGTTTGAACGTCCCAAAGCGACTTAGGCTATTAGGGACGCCATATTGAACGGCTGCGGAGATATCGACCACCTGGCGTTGTTTAACGTGCACTGACATCGCACAGTACACGGGCCTCTAATTCAACCGCTGCGGCCGAGACTTTAAAGGATTCCGGCCGACATATCTAAAAGGGGCATGCAAGCTGCACAGCACTTGAACAAATGCTTAAATTCAGTTATGACTGGCTGTATAGGGAGACAACAATAAGCAGCTACAGCATTATTCCCAAAATAACTGGCTAAGGCGGATGAAGACATGCATAAACATAGGTGCTTGGGTATTCTAGGAAGTGTTCCATGAAACTGGAGAGTTCTACAGAACGCAGATTGAGAATCCCCTGCGGCAGTACAAGGCATTTAACTTTGGTTAAGGGCACCACTTCATGTACCGCAGACTAGAGCAGCATTTCTTGCTCTTCTGAAGTAATACCCCTGTCACACGGCCAGTTTCAATCATCCTCGGGTCGAGGGTCTTCGAGATTCTCAATCGCCATCGAACTCGTCGCTGCTACACGGCAAATCTCAATGGCCATTGAAATGGTTCTCGTGTCTTACGCCACGGATGTGTGGCGCCACAATCGCCTTTGGATTTTGCAAAAATAATAAAAATATTTGATAAATGTATACTAAATGCTGAAATACACGCATACGCGAAAGTCGTTCAAAACCCTTTTAATTGCACGACGCGACGGACATGTGCAGACACTGCTGTAGCCACTCTAATACAAGACGAGCCAAAACCAAGGCAGTCCAACTGCATCGGAGCGCTGCTTCGTCAGGCTTAAGACCTGGGAAATTGCTATGATATCTGAAAAACAAGAGCTATTTGTCGCTTGAAACTTTATGCGAAGGTAAGAATGGGCAAATCGAAGGCGAATACAACAGCTTAGAACACGATATTGCTTTGAGGCATTAGCGACGAAGCTGTTATCGCTGTGAAGCGGGCGTGCAGGGTGCCGCCTTGTTGTCAACGCAAAGTACGCAAGCAACGCAAAGACTGCAACGCAAAATAATGCGCTTAATGCGCTAAACCAGTCTAATATAATTTAAAAATAATTTTACAGACTGCTTGCATTAAACTTTATACGAATAATGTTTGTTCATGCTTTTGTACCGTGATTGTGTCGTGTACGAAAGTGCGCTTGGCGCCGCTCGAAGCAACGCTAGCAACCTTGGGCAGCGCTCGAAGGCCCTCGAAATCTCGATGGAGTTCTGCGCTACTCCGTTGACTCGATAGGCTATTGACTCGATCGCCATTGAAACTGCCCGTGTAGCAGCGCTCGATCGCCTTTGAGTCGATAGACTATCGGTTCGAGGGCCCTCGAAATGCCCGTGTGACAGGGGTATATGTCTGAAGTATAGGCTATAGAGGGCTGAAATACATTATTTCTTTGTCAGGTTTGTGCAAATGATTTGAGCATAGAATGTGGCAGTACTGTATCTGAGTAATGACTTGACACAAAATAACCAGTCTCATTGCTGAGCTACACAGACAAGATGGAAAGTTGGTGTTGGCAGCCATTGTCTTTTCTACCACAGATTGTCTTAACTTTTGGGAATGAAATCTGTGAAGTAGATTTCACTTCGTTATTTTTACATTTGTTAATGACATGCTCCTATTAAAAAAAAATTTGCCATGTATCGTATATTTGTATATGTGTGTACTGTATATGTAAAAAAATTGTATATGTATGCGAGTATTTCATGCCAATGAAATCTGATAGTTTTTTTACCAACTCTCATGTAATGTTCAGCATGAAAACCTTGATGAAGAACTTAGATAAATCAATGCTATCGCAGTGAATATCAGCTGCAATACTCGAAATGCGGCAGGTTTGACCTTTGTCCTCAAAACAGAAGCCCAGTGCTGCTCGAAGCTTGTGCAGTAACCCCTCAGAGCACAGATAAAAGTATACTGAATGTGCATCTTTGGCGCTCTCCATGACGGAACATTGATTCACTGTAATGAAGAAGCCTTCGTTGGTTCACTCCACGCATGTTACAAGTCGTATTGAGTATAAGAGTACCTACACGACGGAGAACACACTTGTCACTTTTCAAAGATTTTGGTTTCAAAGATTTTGCCTTACACAGACCAGTGTCATGTATAGATCATGTATAGGAAATGTTGAAGTATGTAGCTGCCCAGGTTCCTGGGACTAATAGTGCATTATGTATGTGTTCAATAACTGGGCAGCAAGAAGTGTGGTGCTTTTTGCACACCGATTAGTTGCACACACATTTAAATAGGTGGTGGCAACACATGAACAAGGTCATAATGATATTGAAGAAAAACACTTTTCTTCATGGAGACTAATCCAATGCAAGATATTTAGAAAGCAAATATGTGTATGAAGACATGCCAAAGCATGTTATGAGTCCGAGCATCTTTGTCCTGCAGACCAATGTAACTGAAATAAGTCATTGGAATTAACACAAGCGCAGGGCTCTTGGTAGTTCTTGTAACATTCCAGAATACGTGGCAGCATTTATGAAATACAAAGCGAGCTGACAAAAGTGATCCTCCGAAAAGTGCAGTCTGTGCTATTATAAGCCACGAAATCACACCGGGAGAGTCCAGTGTAAGCAATTTGCCCCCGGGCCTAGTAAAAGTACTTGTTTGTTGATTTAAGAATTCCATTTTTTATGTTGGATGCCTTATTCACAGCATTTTCTGATTCATCAGCCCCTTCCTTGGCAGCTGAGAGGCTCTTAACTTCAAGGAGATCAAAATCTCCTCCCTCCTTTACAACACGGCCAGGCGCCGATTGCCAAGAGCAGAAACACCAGGGTTGACGCGCAACCCATGACAGTACATCTTAACTCGCACTTTTGTCTTCTCTGTGTAACGCTGCATGGCTGCATACTCATTCCTTAAACCATCAGCCATGTATTTGTCTGCATCTGGCTAGACTCGACTAGCCTCTCGAAAAACTCGTCAGCTGGCTTCTGCCGTGACACCACATCTCTGAAATGTAAAGCAGTCAGGCGCTTGGATCTCTCGAAGTTCCATGTTGTAGAGCCACTCAGCATCCTAGTCGCGTGCTCAAGGGCCCATGAATCTTCTAAAGTAAGCTCACAGGAGCCGAACTTGTACCCATTTGGCACATGTTCAACCCACAGGGCTTGCACCGATAACCTGATTGACGTCTGGTTAAGAGCCTCTTCTTGAAGTGTTCTTTTCACTAGTATTGGCAGAAAGTGGTTGTTCTCCAGCGTCTTGCATAACATGGCGTTTGGAATATTTTTCTCTGTCTGATGCATTCTCTTAATATGGTCTTCTGTCACTCTCAGAGAACCTGTTGTTTGTTGAGTCAGATGCCTGGCAGCTTTCATTGGCATATGTTTCACAAGACGTAGTTTTGAGAACTCGCTTGTGTTCACGTTGGCCTTCTTAGCCCCAGTACCTCATGCTCTCCTGTTTGTCTGTACACGACTGCGTGTCTCGCACGTAGGCTGCCCCAGAGCGCTTCAGGCCTAGTACAAACCATAGTAATGCAACTACATGTTTGCAAACACCTGCAGCTCCAGCCCTGCAGTTGCAGATTCCTTCAAGCACAGTTCCATTTGACGAAAGCACAGCAGCAGTGTTATATAATTTTGCCAAAAGAACAATGCCTCCACGGTTGCTTTAACAAAAGTGGCCCCGTCACCCTTGCAAATAAGAACACTGTGAACATTCTCTGATTTAAGCATCCTGTATCCGCTTACAGTATGGTTCTGAGCATCATGTGCATTCTAATCTGCCAAGATTCTTGCTCTGAGAAACCATCCGGCACGTCTTTTAACGGCTTTGTCCATGGTCCTGTCGGTAAACTTGCTTGACGAGGAAGTGCATTATGAGTGGCTCGTAGTGGTACCTACAGTATGGGTATAAGCAAGTGTCCAAATTTTTTCTCTGGCACTCCACATATAAACAGAGCATGGAAGCAAACAGAGCTGATCACAGGATCACCAATGCGATCTTGAAATAAAAGAGTATTCGTAAATTGTGTCTTCGTCACTTGTGGCAAGCATGCTTGAAAAGCAACGCTGAACCCGTTTCATTTACTACGCGCTGCCGTAAAGAATGTTACACAAGGACGGGCTCTGTAAACCACTAGCTAACCTAATACTCTGAGGCCGCTCTAGTACAAGGTACTGGTGCGTCCATGTTTTTCAGGTTAGCCAAAACATCCGCCACAGTTTTTTTCGACTGCGTTCGCGTTACTTATAGCCACCGGTGCACGTTCATATTTTGGTTGCGTGTGTCTGAACTCAACGGTAGTAAGAAATGGACACTGCGACCGAGATAGTACAAACTGTCAAACTTTTTGAATATGGCACAAACAGCAACTGCTTTATGTATCGCGATCTATGCTCAGCTACACAGAATGTGACAGTGCTAATAAAAGAGCTTGTTGGTTCTGCTTCGTACTTTATGCGTGCTATTTAGACAATACTATAGACAAGAAAGTGCGCTGGAACAAGCTAAGCTCCAAATAAACTACTTATTTCTTGGAAGATGTACATTGTTGAACGCATGCTCTGTCCGTTTCTTTCGACGATGTACTTGTTTCAGACTCGTCTGTAGAATAAATAGCACGCTGTAAACAAAAAACTGAATGGGCTGTGCTCGATGACGCAGTATTTTGCTGAAATACAGCGCACACATTAATTTCACAACAGGGTGTTGCACTGTTGTAACAAACATGAGTGTACTATACGCTTCGTACTGTGCCTGCCGCCGTGACAGCCGCCCAAACTTGGAAGGTTCGCGATGGACAACTAGTAACAAATGCACTGTTAGCGCGTGCTCACCAGCAAAACAGGCCTGCTAGCCGTAGGATCGCGCTCGTGCGTTCTGCAGCATAGCTATAAAACGCTGACAACGGTGTCGCAATGCACCACAAGCTGCGAGCGCGAGACGTTGGCACATGTGCGTGCTTCTCGTGAGCTTACGTGCGAAAATACTCGCTTCGCGCTCTTAGCGTCGGCTGCATAAGCACAAAAAAGTTTTACGGCAATGTAAAGATCACTTGCGCGGCGCAAACGTGCAACTAAAGTACTAACATTCTAAAAAAAACGTTTTTTTTGTTTACCTACTGTTGTGCGGCGTCCATAGCGTACCACTCCTGCGGCGGATCCTGCCCGGCAACATCGCTCACAATTCCCAGCCTGATTTGCGGCGGTCGCCTAGGGGGCGCGCGCAACTTTCCGAAGTGGTCAATTACCGAGCTTTGCCCGATCGGAGTGTGGCACCCGAAAGAGCGGATGGCTGCAGTCTGAGCCCAACCGGACCCCTTTCCGAAGTCTCCGACGCCGCCGCGGCGAGAAAGCGGCTGTTATCTTCCCGAATTGCAGTTACTATGCCGTGCAACACAAGAGACTCGTTTCTGGTGGCTATTCGGCGTTCTAGCACCGCGGAGGGCTGCCGGTAATCGTCCCCAGCCATCGAAAGCTAATCTACGGACAACGAACCCCTTCTGGCTTCTCTTCCCGACCTTGCGTTCTGGTGATGCGCGTCGGTTGCCATCTAGTGAAGAACAGGTGTCGGCCGCCAGTGGGAACCTTCGGCTGGCCAGATGACATCACCTACCGCAGTCGGCGTGACCCCGACGGCGTCGTCCTCTCTCTCGGGCTCTACATGTGACGGGGCGTGTACTTAAGTTCGGGGTTGTGAGTTTGTGCGCGCAAGCGAGAGTTTCAGGCCACTCCCGCCCCAGCGAGGGCGTCCTCAACCTGGGGAATTTAGGGACGAGGAATGATTTAAAACTCGGCAGCGAGCGCAGTGAAAATCATCCTCTATTCAAAGAGATTTCCTCTTTTGATCCTGACGCTTGTAAAAATGCAAATAAACCCACTCGTAACTTTCCTCCTATCATCCAACTCCTTTAACTCCTCGACATTCCTGTCCTAATGGTGGCGGTGGTCGCAGCCGGCGTCGTCTTGACCGTGGTTCCACCAGAGTGTGACTCCGAGCGCCACACATCCAGCCGCTCTTGTATGTTTAGTAAGCTTTACCATAGCTTCCTTATTTCGCTCTCCGTGGACGCAGCATGACCAGCCACGGCGGCTCAGTGGTTAGGGCGCTCGGCTACGGAGCCGAATTTCCAGGTTTCGAATCCGGCCGCGACTGCAGCCTTTCGATAGAGGCGTAACGCAAAGGCACGTTGCGAAGATCTCCAGGTGGTCGAAATTATTCCGGAGTCCTCCACAATGGCACCTCTTCCTTCACTCCCTCGTTTATTCCTTCCCTTATGGCGCAGTTCGGGTGCGCACCGAGTTACGTGAGACACCAGTGCAAGCATTTTTCAACGCTAGTCATCTTCCTGTCGGGGTTTTAATTATAGCAAAGAAACCAGCCTCGTCTTCCGCTTTGAAGAGTTAGGCATTACAATCTCTCGTTAAAAGATTCCCCTATACTTATGCTGTCAGAAAAAAGTTTTATCCACGTGCTCAGCCAGTAAGTGCTGTGGAGAATATGTCCAGTTATGAAAGCAATGCGACTCCATGCGGGTGCGTACTTTTCAGATACTGCGACGTACTGAAAATGTTATCAAGTACGACTGCTCAGCCCCATTCCCTCGTGTTGTGATGATGCTTATAAACTCCGAATCTAACTCCGTAGCTAAATCCACAGCTGAAGCCGAAACACAAGCGGGACCTGTCGGATTACTTCCATCCAAATGGTATCAAAAATATGAAAATATCATCACTAAAGCACGATGAGCAGACAATAATTTTGGTTTAGTTATACCCTGTTTAACATACCAAAGCGACTCAGCCTACGAGGGACCTCATAGTAGAGGGCTCCGGATAATTTCGACCACCTGGGGCTGTTAACGTGTATTGACATCGCGCAGTACACGGGCTCCGGATAATTTCGACCACCTGGGGCTGTTAACGTATATTGACATCGCGCAGTACACTAGAGCCCCGCCGCGGTGGCTCAGTGGTTAGGGCGCTCGACTACTGATCCGGAGTTCCCGGGTTCGAACCTGACCGCGGCGGCTGCGTTTTTATGGAGGAAAAACGGTAAGGCGCCCGTGTGCTGTGCGATGTCAGTGCACGATAAAGATCCCCAGGTGGCCGAAATTATTCCGGAGCCCTCCACTACGGCACCTCTCTCTTCCTTTCTTCTTTCACTCCCGCCTTTATCGCTTCCCTTACGGCGCGGTTCAGCTGTCCAACGATATATGAAACAGATACTGTGCCATTTCCTTTCCCCCCAAAACCAATTATCATTTATTATTATTAGTACACGGGCCTCTTGGATTTCGCCTTCATCAAAATGTGACCGCCACGGCAGGGATCGAAGCCGTGTCTTCCAGGTCACCAGCCGAACATGATGGCCACTGAGCCAGCGCGGCGGCCACGAGCGACATTCTTGCCAACGCGCGTATAAACAGAGAAGTTTGTTTTCTCGACACCTCCTATACTTCGCGCATAGCCAGGATGCCTTCTATTCTCTTCTAAACGCTATATACTTCTCCGTAAAAACTAAATGGTCGTCTTTATTATTCATCCGTTCTTTCGGTCCTTTCAAATACTAGGCGGCATCCGAACAACATGCATGCTCATGTAATGAGCCTGCAGGGGTCAGAAGATACAAAAGCTAGCGTATGTCGTCAAAACCAGCCTTGCGTAAGCGTACAAAATGAAAGCCAACCACGGCGCTAAAGCCGAACGGGAGTGGGCAAACCTTACGCCGCGTCAAACATCGTTAGAAATTCGAACCTCCTAGATCATCACGAAAACAAGAAGCAGTTAAGCGTGGCGACACGTATGGAACCGAAATTTCTGAGGGACAGCAGATGCGATGAGCACGTGGAAGAGAAGTGGATTTCGGTAGAGGCTCTTCCATTCCCAAAAGCTGCGATGGAGTTTAAGGGCGTTAGCCATCTCGAAGCAGGGGTCTAGCCGAAACCAGACTAAGTCTAACACCATCCATCAGCCGTCATAGAAGGATCCACAACTTTCTTACGTTACTGAGATGGTGTTGAGAGTGCAATGCGCCGTGTGGCGAATTCGGGACATGCCGTTTGCATGCCGCGTATCATTGCTGTTTAGATTCTTTGTAAAAATTTGAATAGAATAGGTTTTTAGCGGCTAGCGTTTTCCGGTAAAAATGATTCGCGGTATATTAGGTCACCTGTAAAAATAAAAAGGGTTCCGCATGTCTAAGCGTAACCAAATGTTCAACAAATTCTCGTCTCTCATTTGCTGACAGCTATTGCGGGAAAAATAGAATCTCTGTCCGTAAAGTTTCTCGACTCATTTATTTTCTTCTCTAGAAATGATTCCCCAAAATAAATGTTGGTGCGTATGCGTAGGACATGTTTTCGGGCTAACGTCAGCTATTTATGTTAAATGCTGTGGCAGCCGCTAGATGGAACTACATGCAGAAAAACACGTTGTCACTTGTCGTCTGCGCATTCTACTGTGAGTGAGTGTAGGGAGATGTACATCCACTTCGAATAGCACTCAAGCATAAAATTCTGCGTGAAGCTTGGCAAGACAGCCACACACATGTATGAGCTCAGTGTGACATTTACGGCAAAGAGGCATTATCGCGGGCGCGAGTTTTCGAGTGACACATGAGGTTCTTTTCGGGGAGAACGTAGGTGGAAGACGACACTAGGCAGGGGCTCCCTTCAACATCATGGAATGTAACAACGTGGCTGTGATAAGGGAAAACGTATAGCAAGACCGCTCTATAACAGTCCGCATGCTATCAGATGCTCTCGACATTAGTAAGGCAATATGTTCCAGCAAATTTTGCGTGAGAACTTGGGGAAACGAAAGCTGAAAGCCAGACTTGTGCCGCACTCCCTCACACAGGACCAGAAGGACATGCGAACATCAGTGAGCGCTGATTAGCTCTCCGAAGCAGAGAAGGATGCTGCATTCGTCGACAGCATCATTCGTGAAGATCAAACGTGGTGTTCTCTATACGATCCTCAAAGAAAGAGGAAGAGCGCAGATTGGCGGTCCACAAGCTCTCCGGCGTCGAGAAAGGTGCGTCGACAGAAGACCAAAGCAAAGACGATGCTGATAGTTTTTTTCGATGATAGAGGTGTCATACAACACGAGGTCATCCCACAAGGGCAGACCGTGAATCAGGAGATTTACATCCGCGTTCTCCAACACATGCGGGATGCACTGCGATGTCATCGCCCAGACTTATGGGCATCTGGGCAATGATGCCTTGTCCACGATAACGCAAGTCCGCACACTGCTCTCCGTGTGACAAAATTTCTCGCCAAGCACATCATTACTGTACTTTCCCATCCGCCATACTCGCCTGACCTCTCTTCGTGCTATTTTTTCCTGTTTATTCGTGTGAATAGAGCCCTAAACGGTCGCTGGATGGGAAGCGTGGAGGCCATTCAAAGCGCCACGACAAAGGAGTTGGCAGTCCTGCCAAAATAAGCGTTTTCCAACTGTTGCCAAGGTCTCAAGAAGCGTTGAAAGCTTTGTATAGCCGGCAAGGGAGACTATTTCGAAGGGGTGCTGCACGAATGATTTCAATGTTAAACGCATCTCTTTAAATGAACTCAGTCTCGGAACTTTACGGACAAAGGTTGTGCAAGACACTGCTGAAATAAAAATCTGTGGGACACTTAAGCACCGCTTTTAAGGGTGATAGGGTTAATGGGTGCCGTCAGCATCTCCTCTTGCCCACGGAGATACAGACAGTGTTTGCATAGTATGTGAAAGACCACAGGACACACACATGAAGTCCCACCAACAAAACGTATACAAACTAGCAGGATGCTGGTGTGACTATGTATGACGGGTTCGATGAGTGCAGCCTGGTTAAGAAAGGCTATACAAGCCTATCTGTCTTGTATTCCCATCTAATGAGCAAAAAGAAAGCGCCTCGCGACCTAGTGGTAGCGTGTCTCAGGGATTCGGTTCTCGACTAACTCAATGTTCTGTTGAACACAGTTAGTTTTTTTATAGGCTTGCATGTGCTTAATGATCTTTGAGTTATGTTTCGACATTCCAAATCACCAGTTTTCTGAAGTTTTGTTAAATGATAATTGTTTTTTGGGGAAAGAAATATGCCGCAGTATCTGTCTCATATATCCTTGGACACCTGAACCGCGCCATAAGGGAAGGAATAAAGGAGGGAGTGAAAGAAGAAAGGAAGAAAGAGGTGTCGTAGTGGAGGGCTTCAGAATAATTTTCGACCACTTGGGGATCTTTAACTTGCAGTGACATCGCGCAGCACACGGGCGCCTTAGCGTTTTGCCTCCATAAAAACTCAGCCGCCGCGGTCGGGTTCGAACCCGGGAACTACGGATCAGTAGCCGAGCGCCCTAACCACTGAGCCACCGCGGCGAGTATAATGTTTTAATCACTTTTCAAATACGCCGGATCACGTGTGACGTAGTTACTTGTTCAAGCAATCGGAATTTTTTCGCTCACAGGTGCAAACCACGCCGCCGGATTTTACGCTGAACGGAGCCTTTCTTAAAGCGATTGCTTTAAAAATATGTTAATTAACCAACTCCCCAGTTAAGCAATCGACCTTAGGCGGTAGCTGGGCATTGGCAGCGGGGGATAGTTCCTGTTAACGCTTCCTATGCTCTCGCTGCAGCGCGGCTCTCCTAGAGCGAACCTTTTTGTAGATGGCATTCCCGGAAGTTCAAGGTTCTCCCTCTACTCGTTCTCGTTGTTCTAGCTGCGGCGAGGGCTTCTCCGCCAGCTGTTCCTCGGTCCGGCTATGCCATCGATTGGCGTCTGGTGCGTGGATGAGCGCACCTGGTGCTTTTCGAATGGCAAGCCTATCGTGCAGAAGCGCGACAAGCATTCTTTTCATATATTTTGTATTGTTGTAAGCTCCGCAAACCTCTGCTAGCTCGAAGTAACTCTGTCTTTGATGCGTATATCTTTTTACCGTTCTCCTAAGGGGACCAATACAAGGGTAATAAACCCCCAGAATGGCTGAATGGTTACGACGCTCGGCTGCTGGCCCGAAAGACGCGAGTGCTAATCCTGGCCGCAGCGGTTGCATTTCAATGGAGGCGTCCTGCTACAGGCGCGTGTACTGTTTGATGTCAGTTTACGTTAAAGAATCTCAGGCGGTCGCAATCATCGCAGCTGTTCACTACGGCGTCCCTCATAGCCTGAGCCGATTTGACACTTTAAACCGTCGTAAATTCGAAACCAAATATGTGTAATAATGAGCAGTTGCTGCACCATCCTCCCACTATGGTTTTTGGGTTTGTTATTCTGTTGCTCCTGCCACCCGCAGAAAGAACACTGGCTGAGCTCTCACTCACTTAACACTTCGCTTCCCAAGTTCAACTGGCCAGGGGGAGAGAGAAACACTGGACCAATTAGACAGGCCGATATGGCCGATGAATTTCGTGGCTTCGACACTGAGCGGCGATGGGATCTCTGCGTCTAACTGTTCTTATAATCTCTCCGTTGGCAACAGCATCCCTCAATTTTCCGCCACTACCTCTTCCCTTTGTCCCATTGCCGTTCCTGCATTCATTGTCTCATCTTTCTCTCCTCCCCTGGGCCGCTTTGATCGGCGATATTGAATGGGCTTCATCCACGCGACTGCTCGAGGTTCGCTCCGCATAGCGGCTCACGACGTAAAAATGGTTTGCTATGCTTGGGCCTCCGTGTTTGTTCGAAGCCTTTGATTGGGAAATAAATGTTTAATTAGCCTGGGTCCTTTCGGAACCCTGGTATAGAAAGGCAACGCATCTATGCATGCGGAAAACGCGTATTGCCACGGACGACAAGCACAAAAAAAAATGTTTACACTTTTTGTGCAAATAGCAAAATGCAGGAATAGCTAGCGGAAACATCATTTTAGAGCTGATGGACGGGCGGACGGACGGACGGACGGACGGACGGATGGATGGATGGATGGATGGATGGATGGATGGACGGACGGAGGGACGGAGGGACGGACGGACGGACGGATGGACGTACGGACGTACGGACGGACGGACGGATGGAAGGACGGATGGATGGATGGATGGACGGACGGAGGGATGGATGGACGGACGGACGGACGAATGAATGGATAGATGGAAGGAAGGAAGGAACGTCCCCTTGAAACGGAGGTGTGGCAGTTGCCACCATGCTCGGATTTTTTTATTTATATCTGTCTAACGGTGCAATAGACTGGTCTTTAAATTCGCCATTTAAAAAAAATATTTTTATGCCTACACTTCTTGTCTCACAACACGTCTATGTTTTAGAGTCACCAATCTTACAATCGTTTTGTGCTAACTTCCACTGCCGATTCATTTACATGACCATTGTTATCTCTAAACTCTAGGGCCTCAGGAAAAGTTACTGTGCCTGCATCGACATCCTGATGGATATCACTACATTCGGGTATAAGATGTTCAATTGTTTCTGCCTATTTACCACACACTGCCGATGTGTCGTCTTGACGAAATTTCGTTTCGTAGCACCGTGTTCTAAGACATCCTGATCTAGCTTCAAACAGAGGGGAACTGCCTCGTAAGTTATCATAAAGCGGTTCCTTCCTGGTCTGCCTTTTTTTTTTACATAGTTCTGCACTCTGCTCCGTTTCCATACAATTCGCCCAGTTTCTACCATCAATGCCTTTTACATCCGGTGTAAAATTATTATTTATTTATCCGTCCTTATTTAGTGCCTAGTTAATGGTTAGTTTTCTAGCCCTTCCTATGCTTTCTAGTCCTTCTTGTATTTTTTAGACCTTCCCTCTGAGCTTCCAGTGCTTCGAAAGATGCCCAGGACGTATTCCCCTGTACTGCATCTTTTATGGTTTTTCCGTCGCAGCGGCGTTAACAAGTGCCGGCGCTCTCTGCGCCACTGACTATAGAGAGCGCCAGTCCATGGCGCAGCGACCCATGCATTCAGCACTGCAAGTAGCTCTGGCTTAATCTCGCTTTACACAGGCGCAGGGGCAGGTGGTGAGGTTTGCTTTTTTTTTCTACAGCGCGAGCCTTTACTCAAATCCCACCGCAAGCCATCGTGATGATGATGTTCGCTCGAGGTCGCAAATCGAAATGACCAGTAGACGCACATAACGGAGGGCGGCGATGGGCTAAAGGGAAGTAGGGGAAAAAATGGAGTGACGCTGTAGCCCACAAAGAGCTAAGAAAACAAAAGCGCTGGCCAGGCTAGAATAAAAAATGTTTGGTGTTATGGGTTATCAGGTTTTAACGTCGCAAAGCGACTCAGGCTATGAGGGACGCCATATTGAAGGGCTCTGGATAATTTCGGCCCCTTGCGGTTCTTCAAGGTGCACTGACATTGCGCAGCGGTGCCTTATGCTAGTGCCAGTGCCCCGCTCAGCGATGTTTCGGCCACACATATAAATGAGCACAATTCTGGCTACCAGCTCACAGCTGGTGCAGCAGCTTTGTTCAACGAAGAGCATGCAGTAGATAGAAGGGGAGGTGATGGAAGGCAGTGCAGGAACTCTTCGAAGAGAGGCTTTGAGGGCGTGAACAAAATCACTAGTACTGCAAGGTGGGAGCTTATATACGCAGGCATCTGCTTAACTTCTCGATTGGACAAAACATTGAGCTCGAAAAATTCTCACAATGATGCTTACAGCCGTAAGTACGAAAGTCTACGAGTGCGTGTGGACAGGACACACGAACTTAGATTTTTTTTACCGATCTGTGGCGCGAAGCTGCTGGCATTAAAACGTGTTCTACGAAAAGCGCTGCACAAAGAACTCGCAGAAGGTGCTGATACATGTGATCCGCCAGCCACATTTCGTCGTTCTGCTAGTTATGAAGACAACATGCCACAGCAGTAGAATTTGATGGAAGCGTTCGCTGTTTTATTGGGGACTCCACTCGTCGATTCGGAGCGGGTAACTAAATCCGCGCGAGAGCGATCCCGGATTTAGCACAAGGCGTCCCAATCCTGATCGGCCAGCGATACACAAGCATGCTCCAACAAGCAGTGCGACGGAAGCTAGCGTGAGCGACCGGTTCCGGTCTTTGTGTATCATCCTGTGGTCCTTGTCTTTTCGCGCTGTTCTTCTTGAACATGGCATACCAACTCGCCCAAGCATCCGTCCTAACGGTTCCGGAAGTTGGGCTTGACATCCGTATGCAAATTTTCGCTTGACTAGCTTGACGATGATTAACGCTGAAGACGCAGTTTAGTCGTATCTTGCACTTAGCTTTTGAGATGCGCCTGATTTTGCCACGCCCAATGCTCAATGACAATCACGGCTGAACTTTGTGAATGAGTGCATGCACTTCGCATGTGTACTTATCGCTTGTTCTGCATATCTGCGATGTAGCTGGTGATTGTTCGACCATTTGCGCGGTAATTCAAGAAACATTCTTTTAATAAATGCCCCAAAAGAAAGACCAGGCATTCATCTTTATTTATCAAAATATCTCGTGGGTCGCCTAGGCTAAAAGTTGTAGTCGAAGAGCTTGACGAGGCCCAGGCAATCCTTATCAGGTAGCAGAGACGACAGCTGCAAAAAAGTAAATATGAAATAGTGCTGCTTTAAAAGAAAGGGGGCGAAAGATCACAAGAGAACAACAGCAGAAGAGTAAATAATCGCAGGAAAAATTTAGGGCTGAAATAATTTACAATAAAAAGACATCACCATGCAGAACGCAAAAAAAAAACCTGCAGGAAAAGGCACACCGGAACAAGATCTGGATTATAAGTTGGAAAAGAGCTGTTGTAGTTCAAAAAGATTTTTATAGTTGATGTGTTGTTGGTACTTGTTTAAAACGGAGGGAAGAGTCTGACGCAAAAACTGCAGCTCGTAATTGGTGTGAAGATGGGGTATGAACCATGTTTATTTTTCCGTGTGTTTAGAATGTAATTGTAATGGTGCTGTAATGAAACAGTGATTTCTATAATTGGCCGGAAGCTGGAACGCGAGAATTTGTACAAGCGTAAAAGTCTGTATTCATACATGCGGTTTCTGCTTTGCCTTTTTTGCTGCTGAAATAAATGTAGAGAGGGAGGTAAGTAGCCAAGGCAGAATATGTGACGATTGGCTTTTTTTGCCGTAAAACTAGAACATGCATTTCGCTATTGTGACTGGCGCTGGTGTCAGGGCTCCTTCAACCACTTTCGGAATTAATTGGGGCGAGAAGCGCCACTCTTCGTTTCGACGATGACGTCTGAATATAAACGAGCGTCCGGAGTTAACCAGCGATGTCTCAAACCACGCTAAAAACAGGGGGAGAAAGCTGGCCATTCCGGAAGTAATGGTTTCGCACCCACGAAGTTCTGCCGCTTCTCGGTGGATCAAGCGGGAGAACTCCGCAGCGGAGAGGGTAGCACCAGAGGAACTCGCGAGCGCGATCCGAATCGACTAGTGGAATGCACATTCGCAGCCGCGGAGCAAGTCGCTCCGTCCCGTCTTTCTGCCTTGTGGTGTTTCTGTTTCCACTCCTGTAACCAAAGATGTACAGTGGCCAACTTGCCAAGCAAGACGTTCTTTTCAGGAAAGCTGCTAGGAATCGACCAGTGGAACTTGACATTAGTGCTTTCGCAAAGAGCACGTGTTTGTTATGCAGGCTCACAGAACCTACGGGGCTGGGAGACCCACTGTTCACGGCCACTTCACGTTCCGAAGGAGACTGGTGGAATGTGCATCTTTTGCATATCAACTCTATAAGGAAATGGAACGTGAGCCACAGAATTTTCTTTCTCAACTTACCTCTCGATGTTTGCACATTAGTTCCGATCTATATAACTCACCGCAATCGTAGAGTAGGAAGGAAAACACAAACGCAGTGAAAAAAATTTGTCGCACTTGGATGTTTTCTTTCTTTGCGGTTTGAAAGGAAATCTTTTATGTTTAGGTTTTCGTTGTGTGACGACTCGTGTGAATATTAAATTAAAGAAAGTTGTTGGAGGGAGGTGCGCTTTTGAAAAAAATATAGTTAATAAAGACATCAATCGCAATTATTTGAACACTATTTTGAAGCATCATTTTGTAGCATTCCTTTAAAAAGCAAAAAGGCATGTCCTGCTAAAGAGGGCGGCTGTATAGAATTTAGCCCAGCTTCAAGAATTGGAATCTACGGCGTGTAGCAAAATTGCTGTAGGCTTCTTTTCATTTGTACTATCCGTGTCTGTTGTTAAAAACACTGGTGTCGAATCACCCTCATCAAAGACTTCCTTGACCTTGACTGCAGCTCAGTTTTTAAGCTTCGCAAGTCCGCTTTCGTGCGAAGCACATTGTCAGGCGCTGAATGATGCAATGTTGTTGAATGATTTTGGCTTTTTCCCAGTACGGGTAGAGCTTTCGCCGTGAGCTGCTGGAAGTGGTCTGTGCAGCGACGATTTGTGTTTGTTCAAAAATGCTGTTCAATATTTTATTTGTGGCAAAAATAGGTTCCAGTAAGCCTCCAAGTTACGTCCCTCATGGGAAGGGCAATGAATGAATGCTTAGTCTACTTCTGTTACCTTCTGACTCTAAGGATAAGCATATACCTTTACTTTCTTTGGCTGTAGAGGTGACTTTAAAGGGTGTTCCACTAAAGACTTTGCACCCTGCATATCCACTAAGACTAATTGTCACCCAAGACTAACTTTGGCCATTTCGACAAGCTGCGTTTACTGGAGAGTTTGCTTTACCTGCAACCTTCTTGAAAGCGCATGTATTTTGGCACGATGTACCCAAAATTTCTTGGGTCACAACTCCGAGGGCAATCGCGTTTTCGAAATTATAAAAACTTATATGGATATTAATTGCAATGGGCTCCACGCCCCCAATAATAAAGGAACCTAACTGTAATGGTAAAAAAAATTAAATATCCAATATTGGTTAATCAGCCTGCTAGTTAGCACATCTTAGCTGTATTCTGATGTACTGCACCGCTGCCATTGCGTTGCCGAAAAAAGTGCTTTTCTAACTCAGAAAGCCCAGTTTTAAAAAAAATGTGAAAAATATTAGGTGAAACGGCCTGTATACTCATGAGAAGTAGCACATTCCATTCTGCTCTGATTCGCAAAAACCATATATACCGGGCTACTGCCGTTCTCGGAAGTGCTCCTGCAGTTAGTGAAATGAAGGGACCTGGAATTTCCTGGGCTTCGTATTCTTTGCCTTGGTTGTTAATGTTGAATCTTGCACATTTATAAACAACCGTACAGAGTTTTAGGTTGCGTTTGGGAAAGCCAACGTTGAGACTGGCAAGGAAGCTAAAGAAAGTTTGTTAAGATGACCTATTTCGATGGCATGCCAACGGAGCGGGCCCTTGATTACCCAACTAATGGTAACTGCTGCATTCACACGTGAAATAATTTATGCAGGTAGTTATGTATGTTGTTTTTTCTTTGTGCGCAGCTTGTTTTCGAGGTGGTGGCACCCCTTGGAGCTCGGCAGGAATCTGGCGTCATGATTGATGACATCGAGTTCGCCGACGGCACGTACCAGGACTTCAGTAAGCAGGCAGATAACACAAGAGAATGTGGAGAAAACACCTAGTACTTTACCACTGACACTGTCACTAAAATTCCGCCTGTTCAGGAATCTGTCAAAAGAGTTCCTGCATCCGAGTGTAGTTTTGGTTGTGTTGTGGCAGAACTGTAATTTTCTTTAGCGTTGAGAGAGCCCTTGTTACCCCTTTCAAGACCTTTTCATCTTCATAGGTGTCGTCTGTGTTCAACTGTACGGATCAGCAACAAACAATGTGGTGTCAAGGCTCTAGAGTAAGAATGTGCCTTTGTGAGCAATAGAAGAGAGAAAAAAAATTTGTGCATGCAGCTGAAAAATTTCTTCGTGATCAAATTTGGCGATAACTTTTAAATATTGTATGCTAAGAAAAAAAACTAGTTGGAAAACAGATAACAACTGTGCTTGCTGCACGTAGTTGTGGAGCAATCAATAACTGAATGCTCGAACTTTATTCCCGGTTATATTTCTCACGAGTGTAGACAAAACATCCGTTTGCATTGTAGGGCTTTTTTGTTTTAAATTGTTGCTTAAATAAAACAGTGACCGCCTCTGTGCATTACGCGAAGAAGCCTTTGTAGGCTTCCATGGTTGTTAAAATGTGAAACATGTGAAACATGGACGAGTTTTTCTCTTGCTGCGAAGTTTCTCAGAAATCTGTCTAGCCTTCCTTTGTAGCCGTATGGCTGCGCTTGGGTGGATGCCAATGAGTAATTACTGCCTTATTACAAATCTACTCACACCTTGGGGGATTCTTGTTTCCTTGCCGTGCCTGATGATCGGGGGTGACAACTGCAAGAATCCAGTCGTCCGGTGGGTGCCGTATTCCTATCATAAGCTAGCCGTCCGGGTTAGCTCAGTTGGTATAGCGACTGCTCCGGTGAAACGGTGGTCTCGGGTTCGAACCCAGGACCGGGAAGAATTTTTCTCCAACTACGTACTTTCTGGGAAAGCTTTGTAGCCTTCCTTTGTAGCCGTATGGCTTCTCTCGGCTGGATGGTAGTGAGCAATTACTCTCTTATTACAAATCGACTCCACCTTGGGGGATTCCGCTAAACATTTGACCGAATTTTATCCAAGTGGGTTGCTTTTCCCGGGAACAAGATTTGTGTACTGCAGCGTTTTCATGCTGTTGATCTATTTAAAGAAAACAAAACAAAATGCATGTTTTAATGACTGCCCACTCGTAATTCTATTTTTCAGGGGCCTGCACATTTGATCATGCCTGCCTCACTCTAGTAGCTCTGCCTGCAAGTGAGTTCATTACTGCTCCGTTCTTCCGGTGCATGCTGCCTTCCATGTCATAAGTTCGTCAGAGATGAATTTAGCTTGTGAAAATCACTAAACGTTAAGACTCTTTCTGGCGCATGCAGCCAGTTGGTGTCTATGCTAAGAAAGCAAGGGAATATTTGAACTGCACAGCTCTTCGCAAAGAAACAATTCGTTACTAAGCGGAAATGTTAGAGGCCTCATCGAAACTAGGCAGGCGCTTTTTCATTACCTTTCTTCAGGCTTTCATCGTTAATCAGACAATCAGATGCAGGTTATACAGAAATTTATTCACATATTCGGGAGGCTACGTTCTAGATAGATTACACTGCTGTTTTTCTGCTGTTTCCGGAGGCAGAAGTAGTGTGACAGGACTGTAGATTTTCCTAAGAGCATGCCAGACCACGCTGCAATAAAGTGCACGCGTGCAATCAGAAAATTTGTGATTAGCAAATATTATTCTTCCCTGGAAATTTCAGTCTTCTATCCTTTTTTCTTCTTTTTGATGTATGAGCGTGATGCGTCATCGCTGCTCCTTGTGCCTGTATTTTGAAGTTTTTTAACTTCGAGCTGTTTCATATGCCTATATTTCCCCACTAGGGCACTGAATTACCTGTATAAATAGAAATTGCTTCGGGAAGAGCCTTTATGCATGTTTTCAAGAATCGTTAATTTATTTATTGCCTTACCGAAGACGTATTCCTTATGTACAAACAAAATAATAACTTTTAAGGCAGAACAGGCTAGCTTCCCAAACAGTTTCTAGCAATGAGCAATTATGCGGTCCCTGCATGCACACAGGAAATGATGCGCTATGAAGTGAGAGTCAGTTGCTGCGAGGCGCCAGAATCTCAAGAGACGCAGAGAAAGTGATGTAATACATCCATTCACATGTCCACGTATAGAAACACAAGGCGGCGTTGGTGGGTAAACGCTTTCATCGGTGGTAAGAATGGCCAATGACTCCCGGAGCTAGCGCTAAGAAAAAAACTGGCGCACGTGTGAAAAGGTGGATAAATGCCCTCAGCTCTGCCTATACTACCTCACACTCACCATTAAATCTTAGGCCTTCACTGATCCTGATTTTGTGAAATTCCTTGTCTCCCCCTCGCTCTCACCTTCACTTCATAAAATTCATTGTTCCTCCCACGCCCGTCGCAGCCTCACTTCAACCGCCCTCCCTCAGCCTCACAATCAGCACTGTTAACGTCCGTGCGAATTTTGCTGAATGCATGTATGTTCCGATATTCCTGAGTAGCACTAGGCGCGAAGTACTGCTCACTGCGTCCGCTTTCGGCTATGTAGAGCTTCTCCGATCATTTAAGCTTAGCACTCCGAAGCTACACCGTAACCAGATCGGTCTATTTTGCTTATAACGGCCAGAAAGGTACCGAACGATCGCTTGCTACGCACAAGTGTGGCGCTGCCGTCAAAACACGCACTGCGGGAATGTCAATTCGTCTTATATATAAAGAACAACTATGACAGCACCACTAGGCCAAAGCGAACGGCGCGGAGGTCGAAGAGAGTATTTCAGCCCACATGACCCCGGGCGCAGGAAGGAACGCAGGAAGACTACTTACGTGCTTTGAACACGAAAGCATTGATTTTTTTAATTTATATTTTTCTCTCATTTCTACTGGCAGACATACGCATTAGCACACAGTCGTAAGGCAACACATACAGTAGGTCCGCCTTTATTCGCCAATTGAAGCTGCTCACTATTGAAGGTGCTTGACTCCATTCACGGCACCGTGGGTAGAAACTTGTTTTCTTTTGTGATAAAGGCATTGGGGGCTTTGTGGACCACATTTCCATGACGTCAACGGCACCCGGTTTGGTTGCTAATGGGGTAGATAAGACTTTGGCCTAGAAAAGGCGGCGTATAAACGGTGAGTGACCGCCGGCAAAGCGCTCGCCGATGGCCTATAAGGGCAATATTTGTGCCTGCAAGTGCCTCCGCTCGGCAAAGCATTCCGAATGGAAGCAGAAGAGCGGCGGGCGCGAGACTGTGGCAGCGGCCACAGCGAAGCTACCGCGCATGATCGTGGATAAACTAGCAGCAGATATTTGAGAAGTTAGAATGCCTTGCTGGTCACGAAGTGCGCATCACCTGCCCAATCGGCTCTCCCTTTTGTGCTGCAACTGATACATTTTGTGCGCAGGAACGCTGCTCTGCTTTCGTCGCTGCATGGGCCCAAGTACGATAGATGGTGCTGTCTAAAACACACATGGTTAGACGCAGGCAGATTTTTATCTAATCGTCGTTGATGAATTGATGGCCTGATGTTAGCTATGATGACTACGGTCTTGCGCAAGACCACACCGCAAGCCCGTGCTCTGACATAGCCGCTGCCCAAAAAGTACGCGCACTTTTCGCATCATCATCATCATTAGCCTGACTACACCAACTGCAGAGAAAAGGCCTCTCCTATGTCTCTCCACTTCACCCTGTCTTTTGCCAGCTGCGCACAACCTAGGCCGGCAAACCTCCTAGTCTCATCCGTCCACCTAACCTTCTGCCGCCCCCTATTACGCTTGCCTTCTCTTGGAATCCATTCCGTTACCCTTAAGCACCAGCAGCTATCTTGCCTTCGCAGTACATGCCCGGCCCAAGCCCATTTCTTCCTCTTGATTTCGACCTCCCACACCAACTCGACCCGCTTCCGGTCTCTTAACGTTACACCTAACATTTTCCTTTTCTTGGCTCGCTGTGCTGTCCTTTCCTTAAGCTGAGCCCTTTTCGTTAGCCTCCACGTTTCTGATCCGTAGGTGAGTACCCGTAATATACAGCTGTTGTTCACTTTTCTCTTGAGGGATAATGGTAACCTTCTATTAATGATCTGAGAGAACCTGCCATATGCGCTCCACCCCATTATTATCTTTGTAGTTATTTCGCTCTCATGATCCAGATCAGCTGTCTCTACCTGTCCTAAGTAGACGTATTCCTTTACCACTTCCAGCACCTCGTTGCCAATTGTGAACTTCTGTTCCCTTGGTAGACTGTTGACCATTACTTTGGTTTTCTGCATGTTAATTTTTAGACCGATCGTACTGCTCTGTCTGTCTAACTCATTGATCATGATTTAGAGTTCATTTCCTGAGTGACTCAGCAAGGCAATGTCATCAGCGAATCGCAGATTATTTAGGTATTATACATTAACTCTTATCCCCAACTGCTCCCAATTCAGGCCTCGGAATACCTTCTGTAAACATGCGGTGAATAGCATTGGCGAGATCGTGTCTCCTTGCCTGACTCCCTTCCTTATTGGAATTTTATTGCTGACTTTATGGAAGACCATGACTATGGTAGGTGTACAGTTCTTATATATACCTTCCAGTATTTTGACATAAGGTTCATCTACACCCTGATTCCGCAATGCATGTATGACTGCTGAGGTTTCCACTAGTCGATTGCTTTCTCATAATCAACGAAGGTTATATATACAGGGGTTGGTTATATTGTGCGCTTTTCTCTATCATCTGATTGATAGTGTGAGTATGATCTGTTGTGGAATATCTCTTACGAAGGCCTGGCTTATCATTTGGTTGATTGAAGTTTAAGGTTGTCTTAGTAAATACCTTGTAGGCAACGGACAGTAAGCTGCTCGGTCTGTAATTTTTCAAGTCCTTGGCGTCTCCTTTCTAATGGATTAAGATAATATTTGCGTTTTTCCCAGCTTCTGGTACGATCGAGGTCATAAGGCATTGCTTATACAGGGTGGCTAGTTTTTCTAGCAGAATCTCCCCTCCGTCTTTCGACAGATCTGCTGTTACCTGATTCTCACCAGCTGCTTTTCTCTTTTGCATTGCTCCTCAGGCTTTCTTCATTTCCTCGTTCGTTACGGGCGAGATGATTGCTGTGCGCTACCGCCTTTGTCGTTAACATTCTTATTACATTAGCTACTGTATAAATTTGTGCAGAACTCTTCTGGTTCTTTAACTATCTTATCGATATTGCTAATGACATTGCCCTCCCTGTCTCTTAACGAACACATCTGGTTTTTACCAATGCCTAGCTTCCTCTTCACCGCTTTTAGGCTACCTCCGTTCTTTAGAGCATGCTTGATTCTCTCCATATTAAAGTTCCTTATGTCGGCTACCTTGCGCTTATTTATTAGCTTCGAAAGCTCTGCTAGGTCTATTCTATCTGTAGGGTTAGACGCCCTCATGCTCTGACGTTTCTTAATCAGATCTTCCGTCTCCTGAGATAGCTTGCCAGTATCCTGTCGAAGCGTCCTACCGCCTACTTCTACTGCGCACTCTGTAATGATAGCTATCAGATTATCTTTCATTGTATCAACATTAAGATCATCTTCCTCAGTTAAAGCTGAATATCTCTATAGCGCTAGAAATCTAGGCCGACCTGCCACGAGCTGCCATGGACACTTCAACCGGGATTTATTATGTCCCGTCCCTAAACCCGATTGTTCGCTTCAAGAATCTTGGCGAGGAGAACATGGTCGTGCTGGAGAGCTTGCAAGCTACCCCGATTTGGTCTGCTTTCAAGAAGTAGACGCGCATAATGCACCTCTTTAAGAAATAAAAATGCCACATCTTTCGGACTTTGTATTTGGGGCTGGAATATGAGAGGCCCGCTTAGTACGAATATCAATATAAGGAGCGTAATCCGTGTCACCGTTAGTTTTACTATAAGTGGCCAGGACTGCAATATACACAACAGTATGCAAAAAAAGCTAGACACGATTTTATAGAAGTCATCGTACGCGTTACGGCGGGCATTACAGCGTTGACACCTGTATGCTCAGTGGATTGCACAAGCCATCGGAACTCACTTTGCACTTTTATTACTTACAAGTTGAGATTCTGAGCCTGGCTGCCTCTTTTCTATCCAAGGTGAAGGGGAAGCGCAATTTGAGGTTGTGCGTGCGGGGTCATTCGAGAAGCTGCCGCGGGACCACACCATACGAACGGGCGAAGGTGAGTTGCGATGATAGACCTGACGCATCGGATGTAGTCGCTTGAGTTTCGACTAAGAAATGGAGACACGAAATTCTCACCTGTTTATTTTTGATAGGGCTTCAAGAAAGAATGGCGGAGAGAATTTGTGCCGGAGTGTGTTTTGAATGCCTAATTGCAGCCCTGGTTTTCGCATAGAGACTGAGATCCGCTTTTGGTTTCCGCATGGGGCGACGCCCGTGGGCAGTTACGCTTTTGTTACTTGGTCGCCTGGTGCGAGCACGAACGATGTATGGCGGTGCTATGGTTCGCCGCAGGGGAAGGACTAGTGAAGTTGTTACTGTTCGATAAGCGCGCGTGCATTCCGGCGGTTCTTTGCACTTACTTTTGATGTCACTGATCGCAGAAACCAAACTTCATAAGAACACCAGTGCTGGTATAAATAATATAACCACACTGGGCTATATATCCTTCTGGTATGTCGTTCCTAAGGTACATAAGGTAAGACTGTTAGTTTTATGATATCAATTCTTGTAACCATGTTTCTATATCTGTTTAAGAACGGTACCTCAATCTCCTGACTGCTGGAGAAGGAAACGAAGAATCCTTGGATTAGTTTTCGGCGTTTTCAGGATGAACTTTTTTTTTTCTGCGGGTGCAAAGAAATTGTCGCCGAAGCAAAAAGGCAGCGCTCTGAGACTTCCTTTTAAAGGATGTACGAGTGGTAGTGGTAAGAGTCGACGCTCTAGTGGAGGGCTCTGAATTAATTTAAATCTCCTGGAGATATATGACAGGGCTGTTGAGGCAACCAGGAAAACATCAGCACGCTTGGTAAGCTTGTAGATCACTACGAAAGGTGCCAACCTTGCCAAAAAAGAACACCTGTTCTGGGAAAAATTCGCATACTGGCCACAAGGAAAGATGGGGTTGGCAGGGAGATAATCATGGAGGTTTCCTTTTTTCTAATACATGTCAAGGTTGTGTCAGCACGCCTTTGAAGGCGCTGTAGTCGAGTGAGATGGCTTTTGTTGGAAAACAGCTCACGGAGTTGTTACTGAAAAACTGACACGTATCTTCAGCGATGGATCTTATCTCTCTTAACATGCCTGTGTTTTTGAAATAAAATTCCATTTGGTAGTTGCGCCCCATCCGGTCGTCGTCTCGTTTTTATCCTTGTTCGCATTCAGCGCATTCAATCAACAGAGCAGTGCAACGTCCTACCACAACACCCATAATGAATCTGCTGGCAGGTATATTAGTGCTCTGTGCGTTAGTGCTCCATGTTTATTTGCACGAGGGTCATTAAATGAATTTCTCTCAGTCGCTTGCTACTGTGGCACACAACATGGGCCTCCCCAGGGTGTACCAGGTAGGAGGAATTCGCGAACCTCGCTGGAAACGCCGGCGCGAGCGGCGACTACGTGATGGTCCGGAGCTTAGCGTCCGTTGAGCGTTCGAGAGTTTGAACGCCGAGAGGATTCTCACGTGCGAGTTCAAGATGTCGAGGAGGGGACGCAGCGATACCAGGATCGGGAAGAGTGTGTCGGCGTTGCGGAAGCCTTCAGATACAAAACATTAATGGCTTGTCTTTTATGCTGACTCTTATGACTTATTTCTTATTGTGGCTCGTGTATTGAAACGCCCACGTCGTGTTTACTTATGCCAGTGTCTTTTTCTAATGTGTCAGTTTTTTAGTTGCAGACATTTGACCTGGTGAGTGCCTCGCTTATTTCCGTTTTCTATGCCCATGTACTTTCTCCTAAGCATCCAGGCAATCAGACGTAAATGTCTAACGCCCCTTTGTCAAGTTCAGCGATAATCTTAGAAAATATCTTATAGAAAACAGTAAATATTGCCAATCAGCTATATATGATATCGAACAAAATATATTGAAGAACTGCGGAAAAAATATAGTCATACCATCTGTGCCGAGGAATAATAGCGGGCTTTCTTGCGAATTCCACAGGTTACTACATGCTTTACAAAAGCACCGGTTCCCGAAGGAGCAATGCTTCACTCCAGCTGCGCCAACCATCAGTATACCGCTGCATTTCGCTGTGGTATTACCTGCCGACCGTCTCAGACGGTGTGAAGTTGTACGTTGGTGGTAAGGACGTCGGCGAGAAACAGGGCACCTGGACAAGTGTAAATTCCCGCCTTTCGTCAAGCATGGTGAGTGAAATGCAGCACTTTGGTGTCACGCTCTCCTTTCAGAGAGATGGCGTTTTATTCGGCGCTTTTTTGAACCGTTCCATAAATGTATTGAATTTGAAAATTCTGGTAGACTTGGGAATCCTTCGAGGCGTTATCATAGAACAGAAACGAATAGTGTGCTGAAAATATGTTTACGCGGAGAGCTCATTCGTTAAATTTTGAAGTATACTTTGGACGAATTAATTTAGTATTTGCAAAAGCACGCTTTAAATTCAATTAACATGTCAGTTTCCGAAACGCGATTACCAGCACAAGGTTGTCTAACGGCAGCATTCTGTGTGCTGCAAATATGTTTACGCGGACAGCTCATGCGTTAGTATTGAACTATATACTTTGGACGAATTAATTTCGTATTTACGGAAGTACAGTTTAAACACAATGCCAACATGCCATTTCCCGAAACGCGATTTCGAGCAGCAACTGTTTAACGGCAGCTTGCAGTATGCTGCAAATATGTTTACGCGGGCAGCTCATTCGTTAGAATTGAAGCCTACTTTGGACAAATTAATGTCGTTTTTGCGAAAGTTCGCTTTCAAAATATTGCCAACATGCAAAGGCCATTTCCCGAAACGTGATTTCGAGCGCTGGATTGTTCTACGGCAGGTAAAAGTGTGCTTCAAATATATTTAAAAGGAATGCCCGTTTGTTAAAATTGAAGGATGCTTCAGACGAAATAATTTCATACTAACGAAAGTACAGTGTCAATAAACGCAAGATACAAAAACCGCAAACATATTTTTCCACATATTTGAAACGTGCTCGAAGCATGCTTTACGTGGCGTACTTTTGGCAAATTTTAACAATATATTTCGAGTACCAATTTCAAGAACCTATTTCAGTCATATTTTTAGTGCATTCATGAATACAGAATATGTTTAAAATACATCCACCCTAAATATCCCGCTGTATATTCCAAACATATTAGTTTTCGCTAAGGGTAGGATATAGCCTCCGACGGACAGTCGCATCGCAGAATATTTAAGAGGACGCTTACTTACATTACGTGTGGAGAATGCGATAGCATTATAGTCTGAAGTCCACCCGTCCTGCTTATAATCCTCCATCAATATTGTTCGCGGCATACGCTGAGCCTGCGCAGCCGCTGATATTGCATCTTCAGCGACATACTTCTGGGTTTGCCCTCTCGCTTGCGGGGTTTTTGGTTTTTTTGCTACGGTAGACACAGCGGAGTTGATTCTGTTTGTAATCCAACCTGTTCCGTCCAGCTGTCTGATACGCCTGCTCACAACCAAGCGCACGCGCCAACACCGCCGCGTCACGTGGTCTCTTGACGTCACACAGCCCTTTGACCAATCAGCGAATTTTAAGACATACTGCGGCGGAGACCTACCGCTTTTTTCTCAGGCGTGTCTTTTATTTCAACTGCATTAATAGCTGGCAGTGGTGTATTCAGCCTCATGTTCACCTCCAGCGTGGTTTTTGGACGCACGCGTCTACAACGATATTAAAATGACATCATGGTAGCAAAGGAGCGCAAGTCCTTATCCAAGAAATAGGAACAGTAAAAAATTAGGGCAGCAAATCATCTCATTGAAGGCTTTACCACATCTGTCACTCGCTTTAAAGGAAAGGAAAGGAAGCGTGCGCCTCCTCAGTCTATTAATAGGTAGCCATGCCGTAGCTTGTGAATGCATTCTACTAGCCAGAAGAAATTCCTTAATTAGCATAGAGCCGTGAGGCAACGCATATAATAGGCCCACCTTCGTTAGCGAAGAAGCAATGAGAATTTGTGGCCTACGGGCAGCGTCCACGCATAGCAATGTAAAAGTCCTGGGCGCAATTCCCTGCACCTTCGGAATTCCCCGACACCGGGTTTCGTTGCCTACAAGCCAAACAATGCTTTCGCATTAAGAGCACATGGACTGGAAGAACTAACGTAGCCGCCGTCAGTGGTGATGGATAATGAAGAAAAATAATTTCTGGCTAGCCCCTTGGTGTGTGCTTGGATGGTGCTGTAGTTTATGCATTCATGGCGTCACAACCATCGGCCGGATGCGAACGCCATCTCTAATCTGTGCGTGCTGGTAATCTCTAGTGTAGGACTACACCATCTCCGGACAAACATCTTAGCGTTCTGTTTTGGGGATGGTCGGAAGCCAACTTCCGGCCTCCGTTACTGTTATGTTTGTACTGATGTCAATCTGTCCGTCTTTTCACCTCTATGTTACCTGAAATAGAGCACTAAAGAGATAAATGTGCTGTAAAAATGCGTGGTGCTAAAATTTAAGTCTCCTCGTTGCGAGCCTCTACAGGCATGGAATCGCTAATACCAATACCATAGTGGGGCTACGAAAAAGAACTGGGAAAGAAAGTGTCCCAGGCCCGTGTTAATAAATATCGCGGGCTTAATACAATACGAAGTAGAAAAATAACCAATAAAAACTCATTTTTCATAGGAGAAAAGAAAAGAAAAGAAAAATTATTTGTACCATTAGAGCCGAAGTTATTGTAACAGCTATTAAGGATATATATTGCATACGATAAAAGTAAATAATTTTTTTTGCTGAGATGGCTTAGCTGATGAAAATTATGCGACGTATTAAGCATGATGAAAGGACCGTACTTTGGTATGTTCGCTCCTGGTGGGGAGATGACGCATAATTTCAAAAAGATGGGAGGAAAACGTTAGTTGAGAATTTTGGGTATTGCTTCCGTCTGCTGCGGCATTGGAGATATGTGACTGGAGGCTGATCTGCAAAAGTAAATTAAACAAGTAAAAGTAAATGATGGGTGTTATGAATGCTAGGTTTTGGCTCAGAATTATCTCGATATAAGCTTTGGGCGTTGTATGACTTATCGTCTATCTTGGTCCTTGTAGTTTTGAGAAAGTTTTGGAGCTACGATTGTGATACCACAATTACAAGAGAATTATCACAAGGTGGTCGAAGTGCTTGGAGGCAGTTTCCGTTGGTAAATGCTGTAGTTGTCTAGTGTTGCGTGCGGTTTTAAAAGGAGTGTATTTACTTGGTTTATTTCAAATTACGGGGTCGGATATCTTGCCTTTTGTCAGACGGTTTGAGATGTATGGATTCTAAATTTAAGAATGAAAGTGAAGTAGGATATACGTGCAGTTCAGATTCAGATTCAGATCATTTTATTTCCTTTCAGTTGAAAGTGGAAGACGAGGCAAAAGGCATGGAGCCTGACAAGGCCTCGTCTCCCATCTGTAGTTTGGAGCAGGCAACTCTTCAATACATTTGCAAAGATTTCTGCTGATGAAACATTGTACGCATAGACATAAAATATAAAGTACATATGAACACAGTGCTGGCTGTCGACTAACGCAAGTTTCGAAGAGAATCTAGGATTTGAAGTCAAACAAAACACATCAGAAGATCCGCGACAACACACTGGCGAGAAAGGAAACCGCAGTTCGGAAGGATAACATGTTGACAAAAACATGGGATAAAACGTTTTTTTCAAGACTGGTGATTTGCATGGGCATATGAGGGCACCTATATACGTATGATGTCTACAGTAATTATTAGGAAAGCTTTGTACTGTAATTTGAAGGGCTTAAATCGTAGCGTAATATAATGTAGGACTCATGATGGATACATAACTTTGTCGCTTGATAATCAACATCCTGTCTGCCATAATTTGTTCTCACTTTTCTTGTTTTATGTGTACGGGTTCGAAAGCTATAGTGTGGCTATATATCTGTAAATCTAGTGTAATGCTTTTTTTACGGATTAATTGCACTAGTTTAGAGTAATACACTTTGTTGGCCGGTAATATATCATGTTTTAAAAAGAGTGGCTGGGTTGGTAGGTCTCGTATTCTACCTTTATAATTCTCAAATAGACGTAGAACGTGTATTTGCAGTACGAGCAGCCTGTCGTAGTTTCCTTTCGTCGTCGTGCCCCAAACTAATATTGCGTAAAGTAACAGTGAGTAAAATAACGTATAATATAAAGTCTTCTTCAGCCAGAGTGGGATAAGTGGAGGTATACGGCTCATACAGTATACAGCTCGGGAAAGATCAGTTAGAAGGTGATTAATATGTGGAGTCCAGGATAGTTGTTCACTGAACCAGACACCTAGAAATTTCTGTAAATGTACCTGTTTAATATGTTCCAGTATGAACTCAAGCGTGAGGCTTTCTTTAGTAACTTTGTTAACTGGTTTGAAAAGTACAAACTTTATTTGACGCGTATTCAGTGGCAGACTATTGTTTTCGAGTCAAATAGATAGCTGGGACTGGTAAAGATTAGCTGCTTTTTCTAGGTCATTTGCGTGTTCACCCGTAAAAAATAAACTAGTGTCGTCAGCAAGGACAGTTATATCAGGTGTGTACTTAGCGTCTGCGATATCATTTATATACAACAAAAAGAGTGTGGGACCTAGTATGGAACCTTGAGGGGCCCCTAGTTTTATATCTAAGTTTTCAGAGTGCTCTCCATTGAGGTTTATGAACTGATATCTTAATGACGAATAGCTTTTAATGAGGTCGATGCATGGCTTTGAATTCCATGCCCGTGACGTTTGTGAAGCAAAATTTCGTGGTTGACAGAATCGAAGGCCTTCCGTAAATTAAGAAAAATTCCCAATGTATACATTTTTGCAATTCTTTGTAATTTATGAGTTTACATTAAGCATGGCCTCTTCAGATGTCTTGTTTTTTGGAACCCGAATTGGAATGGTAAGAATATATTATATTTTTGCAGGAACATAGTCGAACGATTATTTATCGACTTTTCGTATACCTTTGAGAAAACCGCTAACACTGAAATTGGTCTATAATTAACGCAATCATTTCGTGTTCCTCCTTTGTGTATATGTACCATTTTAGCTGTTTTAAGCTGGTCAGGAAAAGTTCCTGTTGATAGAGATATGTTTATTAAATGTGACAATAGAGGACTTATTCCAGATGACACATAATTGACAATTGAGACTTGGATGTCGTCATAACCGCTCGCCGCATTTGGCTTCAGTTGCTTTATAATTTTGTCAATTTCTGGAGGTGTGACGGCTCTTAGGACTAGAGAGTTTGTGTGTGGGCCTACCTGGGTTCTGGTGTTGGCATGGGATTGAAGGAACAATTCTGTATTAATGAAGTATTTATTCATTTCATCCGCTAAGTCGCTTCCGCGGAGAACATCATTATTCACCAACGTCGGTTCTACTGGGTTGGAATTTAGGCCTTTTCCTGTGAGGGCGTGGACTTGCTTCCATAATTCTGCAGGATTGATCTTTATTTTTGAAAACATGTTTTTTTAATATATTAACTTGGCCTGTTTGATGGCAGCATTTAATTGACTTCTGATTTTAATGAAATCAGCAAAAAGGTTTCTGTCTTTAGTGGCAAGAAATCTGTGAAATATTTTGTTCTTAGCTGGTATTTTTTTTGCATTCTGCATTATTAATCCACGGTTTCTTTAGTTTCTTGTTATGTTTTTTTTTATTTCTAAAGGTGCAACGCAGAATCATAGCAATTTCTGAAAAGTTTTAAGAACGTTTCATAGGCTCTGTTTGCTTCGTATTTTAGGTATAAAGGATACCAATATACTTGTTGGATTAAAGCTTTTATTCAATGACACCTAATTGATACTTCTATGTTGAAAGCAGTTGTCTTTATGAGCCTCAAGGAATAGGCGATGCGTGGCGAAAAAAAAGAGGTAGGCGATCACTGATGTCACAAGAGAGCGTGCCAGAAATCAGCAATCAGAAATCAGAGCAACTGGGGTGATTCGAGTTGGTCCTGGTATAGTGTTTTCGCATCCGTACGATACAACAAGATTGTTGAAGTCCCGTGAATTAACGTCTTCAGATACTGTATTAATGTTAACATCACCCATGATAGAGAATGGCTTTTGATAGGATTTACAGTATTCCAGACCTCCTCGAATTTAGCCAAGAAACGTGGCTTGTAGCCAGTTGGCGGTCTGTACACAACCACAAGTATGAATGTTTTGCATCAATCCTCAAGCATTCAATATTGCACTCTGACTCAGAAATGTCATCAGTTGTCTCGCCTGCGAACTGGCGCTGCAGGTAAATAGCAACACCACCACCTTTATCACTTCTATCCGACCGTATGCACGAGTAATTTCTAATTTGGGGCCATTAATCTTTTTTACCTAGCCATGTCTCAGAAAACAACAAAGCACCAAAATTTACTTGTAGTTCATCCAGATAACTAACCAAGTCATCCTGTTTGTTTCGAATGCTTTGTAAATTCAAGTAAAAAAAAGAGAAACATGGTTGGAAAATATTGACTTTTTCAGGGAGTGCATCGCTTTCAATACGGTCATCCATTGACATGTCTGGCATAAACTAACAAATGAAATTGATAAAGCAAAAAAGTTTGGGTACAATCACTGAAAAAGAGCAATGCCATCTTTTGCAGCAACTTGAATGATAGCGAAAAGTTCTTCCTTGCGCGCATAGATTTCACCCGCGCTTGTCCAGACAAACTTCCAATTAGCTTGTTTTTTTCTTTGCAGCAGCTGCGCCAAGAAGTTGTTTGCTCTGCCTCGTCAAGTGCTCGTTAATGTACGTCATACCCTTAAAGACAGAGTTTAAGTGCCGCTCAAATATTTTAATCGAAAACACGTTTATTCCGAACAACTCCCCACATTTCCCCGCGAATCCGCCAACTCACTGAGAACTTCTGAATATTTCTTTTTCTCTCTAGGTACTATTTCAGACCGGGAATTCTTCGAAAAATAAAGGCAACATTCCCCAAAGGAACAATGTTGCTCTGTAGTGACGCTGGCGGGCTGAGTTCGCTGCTTGGCACGCCTTTTTTTTTTCGCCTGTTTTTTTCGCATGCATTGGGACTCCCCTATTCGATGGGTAAATCCAGAGAAAGATCTTGCAAAGTTTTTGGGGCAATGGCAAACGAAAAAAAAAATGATGACTATCGGCGACTGGGTTTCGAACTCGCGGCAGCGCGAACAGATCAGCTTTGCTGGCCACTGTGCAAGAGCACAAGGCATCGCCGCAGCCGAACACAATTGCGTTAAGGCCGCTGTGCGATCGTTTCTGAGCCGCATGCGCATGCGTCCTTGAGACCGTGCGCATGGACGCGTGAGGGCGCGGAGCGCATGAGGTGTTCTACGGTCAAGTTTGCTGCATGCGACCGAGCGGATGACTCCAGCGTTCTGATTGGCGCGCTCGTCACTGCCCCTTGTGCGGGAGCGCAGGCATGCGCTGCAGCAAAACATGAAGATATCTTGCGGTACGAATACCCAAATTGATAGTGGCTCACTCGAGACATGCTTAGCAGTGAGATTTTTCGTCGGAGGTAAAACCACGACCGGCTTTCACAGCCATGGATCTCGGCGCGGTCGATCCTGACGTCCGCGAACGAAGTCACAACAAACTTTGCAACACCGCAGGCGAGCTTTATTTGAATCAGCGTCGCGGGAAACGATTATTGTTTGCGCTACTTCTACTTCAGAAAGTGAAAAAAGTCGTCACACCGCGATCGTGACACAACTCGTTTGATCGCTAGACTGCTAGTCTCCGCTAAAACAGCCAATATATGCAGCCGTTCTAATTACGGTATAAGATTTTTCTCCACTAATATATGAAGAGTGTCCGCGTTGAAAGTTACGCTATACCCAAACGTGCAATAACGAATTGATAACGACGACGCGTTTCGTATCGCGAATTCTCGGATCCGTGGACACGGGACTAGAACGATCTAGCTTAGCAGTACATATTCAATCGTTTTTAATCAAAACCGGAAAGTTCACATAGCTAGGATGAGGTACAAGTTAAATCATCAGTTACTCTATTGCACACTGCAGTGTTTTCATGTGTATTTATAGATGGCTTTATTTTGTAGCTTTTTCAATAAACCATGCACAATATAGTTGTCATCTTTCAACGTTGCTTGTCACTGTCATGCAAACAAACTTCTTTGCTGTCTCCCTGCTTAACTGCCATTGCGAAAGACACTCATCTATTGAGTGATATAGAAAGTGCATTTCTGAAATATGCATGCATGAAAATTTTTTTTACTTTAGCACACTGCTGTCGAATATGAATACGAATGTACTATAAAATTATGACATTCCAGTTAGCTAAAAATATGTAAAATCACTTGTAACTACAGCAATTCTGCATTTCACAGAGGAGTGACCGTGGAACAATACTGACTTCTTTGTCATATTTTTCAGTGCATTAGAAAAGCCAAAATTGAAACAGCACAGTGTGGTGAAAATCAAAGGGGCCAAGGCATGTATTTTTGTGCTGAAATGCACAGCTTTGTTTTTTGCAGTGATTTTGGGCCACCAGTTTTATTTTAGCTGCCATTCCAAAGCTCATGCATATAACAATGAGAATTACACAAGCCTGAATGCAGCAGAGCAAACAAGCCTGGACAGTTGTGCTGAGAGCCAGTCGATGTTGACACACGCAGAAACAAGCTGGCAGGTCGTCTCTAAAACTAAAGAAATTCTGCAAATGTCGATGTGAATGAAAACAAAGTGGGTGCTTATTACTGAGTAAAAGGCTATACAGGCCACCTTCAGTGTAAACATAACATGATGTCGAAGTTGGTAAACTGGCTTACATGTCCTGGGCGGCTCCTGGTTGAGGCTGGGAAAGAATGCTTCATATATTCAGGGAAACAGGACACACTGACCATGTATATTTGTTATCTCAAGCAGAATTTTCAGAAATATATTTACAGGGTGAAAGGTATGTTGTCGCAAAACACAATGAAATAAAAAATAAGCATTTAAGGGTGCGTCGGGCATACATGCATTTGTCCTCTTGTATAGATTTACAGTGATGTTTACGAGTTCTTTCTGACCGGGAAAAATGAGGGATCGTAACAGAGATTTTGGCTCCAAAAACCACAGATAAAAGTGAACATTGTTTACGCCTCTTGCTATATATAAAAATTTTGAACATGCTGTCTCTTGCTTATTAGCAACATATTGAGCAATGTAACGTTTTTTTCATTGCCAGTCTGGTTTTCAAACTACTAAAGTTCTCTTGAAGCATACCTCACGCCAAAACGACGTCGTCGTTACTGAAGTTGCCTGAAAATCTTTGCCTAGGCTTTTCCTACTTTTCTTCTTCATACAGGGAGTCTATGTGAATTTAAGCCCTGCTAAAATGGCTGCATGTAATAAGGCAGACGAATGTCTTCTTTTGTCGCCTCCTCTTACTAATTTATCTACCAAAATGTTAATCCTCTTTAGGGCTTTGCATGAAAACTGGTGTTACTAATGTAAGGAAAACAGCAACTCTATGAATAAGTTAGTATTGAGTACAGGTTGGTGCTTTTCTTGTGTATCACTACCGTCACTGCAAGAAAATCACCGCAGCTCTAATCTGACTCCATTCAGGACGACCGAACTGTATGTGCAATTTAGCCTTAGTATAGAGTAGAAGGAGCACCCTTTTACAAACTCTATAAACGCTGGCCGCATAGCATACCTGGCTGGCCATGTCAGATGCGAATAATGACCACACGACACACGCCCACAAAAGTCACGTGCGCAAAAATACACACCTAGCATTTTCATCACACCACATAGTGGAATTCTCTGCGTTGCATCGATTGACACAGGGTAGGACACAGCACGAAGGAAATACTGACACATATCGGCTCGTAATAGAGACAGCAAAGACTGAAAGTCAAACCTTTTAGTGCAGTCCTAATATCATTGATAAAAGTACATTCTCGAGCACGAAAATGGTTGTTCTGGAGGGTTGGAATGTTGATTTTGATAGTAGGATGGCAGACTACACAGCAGTTAATGAAGACTAGTTGATTGAAAAAATGAAAACAAGGTCATTAATGAATGTAAGAAGAATGGAAGGACCAAGTACAATACCTTTGGGGTTGCCTGAGATTCCAAAAAAAGAAGGACAGGATGAATAAGAGTTAGCATGGGCCAACTGCTGACAGCCGGCAAGGATCACTTAAATCCAGCTGAGAACAGTAGGTTGCAAGGCATTATCCTATAAATGATTTTATTGCATGCTTGCTCAAAGAGATCAAGATGCAAATGAATGTCACGAAGAATGACAAGCTGGCTACTACAGGAATGCTTTTCAAAAAGCGTGCCAATTTTGAAGGAACAATTTAATGGGTAAAAGCAATCTAGCAGTGTGAGAGTACATAGTGTTTGTCGCGGTTATGAACACATTCTAGTCATTGAAATGGTGCAATCATTTGGTGCTTGTGACATTATCAAAACTAAAAGATTTACCACACTCTGCTGTATGCAGCCATGCCTCGTTATTATCCACCTTGTAATATGATGGCTTGAATTATAGATAGTTTTTCTGGGGGTGAAACTTTATCAATGCATGCATGCCTCAACATGATTTTTTGCTGTTTGGACAAATGACAGGGTTTAAATACACAAAGCCCATTGAGACCCGCATGTTTTTGTCGCGTAATATGGACTGCAATGCGAACATCTGGGCTGTGGTAACCAGGCACTACAACGCAGCGCAAGTACTGTTAGAAGTGTTTGGCGATTAATACAGACTGAATCATTTGGCTGTTGCGCCCCGGAATTGCTATCATACCACTCGCAGCACAGCGTGCAGTTTTTTGCTAAACCTTGAACTGCCAAGCATGCCGACGCTCTCGGCTTGTAGTTTATGATTGACAAAGCACTTTTCTTTCTGGTGTCAAAATCATTGCCACTTAAAGGCTCGGAGACTAATATTCTGGCGCACTTTGTTCACTGCACAAATTATTAAGGCACTCGCTTACAGAATAACGTTTTTTATAATCTCACAGATGTCTACTTGCAACAATGAGTTAATGTTTTTAAACAGAGCACGTCGCAGGAAGAAAAAAACTACTCAAGTTCACCGCATATCGGGCACGAGGAGAATTTAGCACAGGTGCAAAGCAGCGAATCTGAAAATACAATCCAAGCAGCAAGAAAATGGGTTCAAATTAAATGTGGTCCCAGCTTCGACAGGTCGGTGACTGCACCGACACTGTAAAACTTTCAGATATGGCTAAAAGCCAGCATTGCAGAGCCAACTACTGTGAAGTAGAGCATAACACATTTTTAAAAATCAGAATAAACCTCGTTAACGCGGTTTGGCAATATGGACAAAAATGGCCTGGTCGCGGCTATACGACAAATGTCAACAGATGTGCGTCCCAAGAAACCTATAGCTTAGCATTGTGGCAGGTGGGTGCAAACCGGCATCTACTTTCAAGCAAACAAATTTAGGAATGCAATAAATGCAAAGAAGGCTAAGCAAATCTAGGAAGAATTATACATTTTTGACGAATACATTCTCATAACCCACCATCGCCTTCACACAGGAGGCAGATGATGTTCATTGCAAGCAGTCGCAGGTAAATCAACGCAGCAGATGCACGTGTGCATGCGCAATGATGACATATGCTTCTAAAGGCTTCGAGAATGTCTCACACAAGCCGGTACTGCTTATTAGGAAGCGCTGGTTAACACCTGTTCGACGCCAATAAACCCGAGGTGTCGGGCAGCTCATACGGAATGATGGGCTGATTCAATGAGTACTGTTTCTATTCTCACGTAACACTCCGAGATCGCTGCATTTTGACAGTCGCCATGGCAAGCATGATTATCCAGATTGTAAGAATTTGCCTAAAATGCAACTCCATGCTACTAAGCAAAAAATAAAATGTAATCACAGCATTTTACTGAAAATGTTTTTGGTTTTTAATCATGATTAACTATTAGAGAAAACTCTATGTAAAGTTCTGATCCGGAACCAAAGTGTTCACATTAATAAGACATAAGTTTATTTGGATATCTTGCTTTGAGAAGCGTAAGCATCTGCTGTGGTCTTTTTCCTTTTTTTTGCATCAGATAAAATGTAATGCTCGCGAAAAAGAGCCGCACTAGTCGGTATTCAACACATATTAAAGGTTTTTGCATTTTGAAACCCAGGTGAATGATTCGCTATGGTTTTTGTTCGTACATAAGTGTTCGTGATCTGGTGATAACAAGTCAACCCAATTAAGACTACTGCTTTTGCTCAGCCCATGATCACATGCAGGGGAAGTGGATTCATGCAATTTGTCACGCAAATATTTATTGTTGATATAGGCCTGCGTAGTAGGCAGGAAATAACAAACAACGCGCCATAATTGACAGCTGTCAAGCACACCGATGCTTTCACACAGACTTCACAGTGCCGCCGGCACACCTTCGTAATCTAGCCACTCATAATCGCGAAGTGCAAACTATTAAGCACAATGTCGCAGAATGCTGGCGACGCTTCTAAAATAATGGCAGAAAACAGCTCAGCGGTCGTGCAGCCGAGGTCGTTTCGAATGCGCAAAACACAGCTGCCAGAATGGTCTCGTCGCACTCGCGGCGGTTCTCTAACACATTACACAAGAACTAGGATCAATATCGGTGATGGCTACGCCGCAGCACAAAGACAGTGCTCGCGATCAATGCAACCGCTGCAACGAATGCGACTAGCTGTAGAGATCGAAATTTATTTCATCCCGGCGCACTCAAGGCAGTTCGCAAACTCAGTACACACGCGTGCACCCGAACCAGGATCTGCTGTACAGCTCTAAGTTCATTTCAGCATTCGGAAAACAAGGCGTGCGTAGTAAGCGTTTCAAACGTAATTATACTCGCAGGCGATATCACTGACTGACTGAAAAGCACTTGCTCCGACTGCTATCACTTTCACTACACTTAAACTTGTCGCTGCTCTGTGAGCTTGCTGTATGCACAGGAAATTCACCCTGGGGAGCTGCTTCCTGCTGCTGTTCGTGAGGATCCTCGCGAGAATAAAGAATGCTTGCAACTGTCACAAACCGCTTCAAATAAACACTTCGCGACATCGCCACTTTTACGTCTTGAGCAGACAGCGTATACGTGTTTGAAGGTCGCTCGGTCAACTTGGTATAGACGGCGACAGAACAACTTGGGGGAAACTTCCGCTTGCCGCTCTTGCATACGGCGAAGCTCGAAGTCTCTGTTAACACTGGTAATAGTTACATGGGAATCATATTATGTATTTCTCGGCACAGCTGCCACCTACTCGGCCGGGTTTCTCACTCAGCTTCGTGGGCGTCCATCTTGCTGAGGAGGCGCTGCCTGGCACCACTGGCACGTCACGGGACAGCAGCCAATAGCTGTGATGCGACCATCCGCTCTTGCGTCAGGAAGTGGAAGTTGACCAACTTGGTGCGCCCGGGCCGATGCGTTCATGCGCCCCATTGTTCGGCCCGTGCGCATGGCTGCAAGGACGCGTCCGCATGTTGGTAAAAAACGATCTTACAGCGGCCCTTAAACTGCCACACACTGCCACGCTATAGATTGCACATCATAGACTTCATCAGCTAATACTTTTATAAAACTGATATTCGGGCTTTGAGTTATGTGGTGGAGGTGACAGATGTGCGCTGCATGCGTTGGCATGGGCAACGTTGTAAAAGAGACGCGTCACTAGAGCAATACGCCTTGGCGTTGAAAACATTGCTGCTGAAACGCGACTCTGGCTCCCTGGGTCAGTGGACACCTTAACCGCGCTGTCATGTACGTGGCGGTGTTGTCCACCTGTAAAAAAATTGCTTTCGCACAATATTTAGTGCTTGGCAATGATGAACAACCAGCGATTTTTTCCAGATTTTTTGCTCTGGATTGGCGGGAAATAATAAACTCGGGACCTAACATTGTGTCCATGTTCTGTTTTTTTCGTGTTGCTTTAACAAGAAATCTGAAGAAATGACAAATGATGATTTCAAAACTCCTTGTTTACGACAGCTTTCGTAGTATACATTCTAGGCGATAGCGTAACGCCAGTGAAGTAAAAAGCATGCTATGAGCCGCAGTAAAACGTTGCATTTGAGTTAAATGGCGCCTTTTCCAAGTTTACGCCAACAAGACAGCAGCCTATCGTTTCCGAGCGGGAGCCACCCTTTCTTAGACGGGAATTCAACACCTACTCTAGACACTGCTGGTAGTGTATTGGACTACTTCGCTGAGCCAAGCTATACACTCATGCTTAGTGTTTGAGCATGTTTATAGGCTTTTATTACTTGTAGTGCATTCACACTTTCTTTGGATGTCAAAAAAGGTATTTTTTATGTTCATTGAGCATTTCTGTTTAAAGCTTTTATGGTGTTTGGATTTCGTGCGTGTTTATTTATTTCAATTTGTTGTTTTCAGGAATTTAGGGAAGCATTGAATGAGTGCCACGTGTTGAATTGCGAATTGGTATCGTCTTCAGCCGACACACGTTGCCCTAATTAGAACTGGATTTAAAAAGTAACAGCTGCTCGTCATGAATTCTAAAAAAAAAGTCATCTCCACATTTGCGTTATCTTGTAAGATATAGTATTTTCATGGAATATGTTCTAAAGGCTTCAGTTGTAACCAGCAAACTTTCTTTTTTCAACAGCGTCCAACCATTACTGCAGTGTCTGGAGGCAACGAGGACGGTTTTGTTGCCATCGACGATGTGTACAGCTCGGAGATTAGCTGCGAAGATTGTGAGTGCCACAGTCGGCTTGAAATAATTTTTTCCATGAGAAGTGAAGAAGTTTGCCAATATTCGCAGGGCGTCTTGAAAGCGCTCATGATGTGGATTTTTCAATTTAATTCTCACTACGTCCAAGTGTGCAAAGTAATAGCATTACGAAAGCTATTGTTTCTTCTGGGTAGTAATAGCAGCAGCAAAAAGATGCAATCGTATTCTGAGAACTGCAGTTTCCATGTATTCTGCCGAAATTGCCCCCGGGTTCCTTCCACTTCCTGCAGTGGAGGCTATGTTGTAGTGCCATTGTAATATCGAGCTGAACGCTCTTCATAGCGATCCCACATAAATTTTCACGCGAGAATTTCAAGGTTTCTTTAGGGAAATGTTCTGTGTATTTGTCTCTTTCCTAATATCCTGCTTTTTTTCTCCCTCACTGCTCACTCTGTCTGTCTGTCTGTCTGTCTGTCTGTCTGTCTGTCTGTCTGTCTGTCTGTCTGTCTGTCTGTCTGTCTGTCTGTCTGTCTGTCTGTCTGTCTGTCTGTCTGTCTGTCTGTCTGTCTGTCTGTCTGTCTGTCTGTCTGTCTGTCTGTCTGTCTGTCTGTCTGTCTGTCTGTCTGTCTGTCTGTCTGTCTGTCTCTGTCTGTCTGTCTGTCTGTCTGTCTGTCTGTCTGTCTGTCTGTCTGTCTGTCTGTCTGTCTGTCTGTCTGTCTGTCTGTCTGTCTGTCTGTCTGTCTGTCTGTCTGTCTGTCTGTCTGTCTGTCTGTCTGTCTGTCTGTCTGTCTGTCTGTCTGTCTGTCTGTCTGTCTGTCTGTCTGTCTGTCTGTCTGTCTGTCTGTCTGTCTGTCTGTCTGTCTGTCTGTCTGTCTGTCTGTCTGTCTGTCTGTCTGTCTGTCTGTCTGTCTGTCTGTCTGTCTGTCTGTCTGTCTGTCTGTCTGTCTGTCTGTCTGTCTGTCTGTCTGTCTGTCTGTCTGTCTGTCTGTCTGTCTGTCTGTCTGTCTGTCTGTCTGTCTGTCTGTCTGTCTGTCTGTCTGTCTGTCTGTCTGTCTGTCTGTCTGTCTGTCTGTCTGTCTGTCTGTCTGTCTGTCTGTCTGTCTGTCTGTCTGTCTGTCTGTTGCCAGGAAGAAAGAAAAGGAAAGTGCGCAGGCCTGCCCACTGGCTCAAGCCGAGCCACAATCGCTACCACGTGCAGATAGTAGGAGAGTTCAAAGATGGGATAGAAAGACATGTTGTCCGGAGTGTCTAGCTATGCATTCAATTGTTAGTGAAACTTGAGAGAATGCCGCCGAAGTTTAATAATCACCTTGTGCCTAATTTAATTTCGTAGTCACTGCTCTCAGCATAAATTTTCGGAAAACTTAAGTTAAATGGTGGCATTTTTCTACCTTTTCTGCGAATCGCTGTGGTTTGCGACAAGGCATTTGCGATCACAGCCCCGAGCTCGGACTTAGGCTCGAGATTAACACCTTTTCTTACAAAGGTAATTTTGTGATTCATGGAGATAAAGGTAAGACACGTTACTAAGTATGAAGCCGGAAATGTATTCAGTTGATTACTTAAACCCAAGGTTTCAAATCATCGCTCTACTAAATTCTAAGGGCAGCAATTTTGATATTTTCACGAATAAGAGAGCCCTTTGTCCAACACTAGACCTTAATCCTCAGTTTCTCACAACTTGGTGGTACAATTCTACGTATAGGTTTAAGGTTTTTCTCTCCTATTTTATGTGGCACGTGTCGCTTGATCCGGTAAGCTGCAACAATTGTCAGTATTTGCAGCAACACCAACACCTTAGATGCTGCAACTGACGTGTGCGTCCTCAGTGAGCGTGAAAACTGTTTTCTGTTGCTGCACATCCAGTCGTACCGGAGACGTTCAACTGCAGCAGCAACCAGACTCTGCCGGGGGAGCGCGTCTGTGACTTCGTCGCGGACTGCGAGAATGGCGCTGATGAGCTTCACTGCGGGGATTGCGACTTCAGTGAAGGCTCGTGCGGCTGGTTTACCAAACGCGTTGTGGGCCCGTCGTTCTGGCACCGTGCGATCATAGGGAACGTCCCCGTCGCTGCTCCCACGGGTGCCGATAACCGGCGCATTGGTATGATTCGCAGAGAGTATCCTCACGGAATTGTAGTCATAAAAGTTCGTACCTGAAGGAGATGGCCGAATAACTTGAGATTTTAGATTTTTAAATAGAAATTCTTATCCGTTAACACAAGTCCAAATTCAAGTATAGACGTATTCTTTTGGAGTAAAAAGAATTGTTTTTAATGCACATATTATGCTATAAACTGCAAGAAATTGCCTTATTTTGGGTATTTTCAGAAATTCGTTGTTGAAAATCCGTTGCCTACCGCAGAAGTTTATCTTGCGACGTAGATAAGTACTGACATGCCCTGTCGTTTAATATAAAACATAATATAATATAAAAACATCGATGTCGCCATTTTGGTATAGCATTGAGCGCCTAACACAAGAAAGAGCTAAGGTATTCTGCATTTTTAAGGCAAGTTTGGAATCTGAATTTTGGGACTGAACTTTTCTCAGTATTTTCTGGTGCATTAAATTGTAATGACATTCTTTGAGTCAATGCCGATAAGAGTCCCTGCGCTGTTGTTTTTGATAAATTGCAAATATCTCTATTCCTGCGAAAGCAGTCGCTTTGAGCGCCCGAAAACGCTGTGTGCCAAACAGCGTGAAACGGAACAAAAATAGCCAAATGGTCAACGCATCTAATTAGATTCGCATGTTAAAAAAAAAAAACTGGAAACATGCGTTTCGTTTTTTGGGAGTAGTAACTTTTATAAGAACGGAGTCACATGGTGTGGCGTCTGTTTCTCCCGCAGTGCGGTCAAACATTACTTTTATTTCCGTTCTTACTTCTGTCATTAAATGTTGCTATGGTTGTTGAACATCTTGTGATAACACACAGGCCAATGGAGTGATTTTAGCGTTTCAGTTATCCTTAATCAATGTGTCAGAGCGGAATGCTTTCTGCATACAGGGTTTGCCATGTTAATCAATGGAGAGTTAATAGGACATCGTTCCTGTGTTTACGTTGCCATTTACCGGGCCTGGCTAGCGGCATCGGCGCATGAGCGGCCATTACCGGGCCGTTAGCACTTTACTGGATTTCTTTTAGCGTTGCGGAGATTTAGCGTTCGCTCGCAAACAAATTTGGCGCCGCACTGCACGGCCGCTTCGCACCAAATACAGCCCCGCCGGCGTATTCTTCGGTGTCATTTCTCGCTATAAATTAAGGCATTCGCTTTTAATTCGCATACTCTCACTCACACATCAAGGTTCGAGTAACAACTCGCCCATGCTTTTGAGATAATTTGGTCATTTTTCAGTAGTTAAGCCTAACTTTATGTCGTGTACATAGGCAAATAGCAATGACAACACTGCAGTTCTTGAGCTTTGTGCCCGCTTTAGCATTTTCTTACATTTTCATACTTTTCATCCTTGAAAAAGAAAGACTGGTAATTCCCTTATCATATGCATTTGTAAGTGCAGGAAATAAGTTTTTCCAGACCAGAGCTGACGCGCTCTGACTTACTCTCACTAGATGGCGCCGCTTTGTTTGACGCTACGGAAAGGAAAACAGATGTCATAGTTGCGCAATGAGCCCTGCATGCTTACTGAGTTCAGGGTAGTGAAATTGCCCACTTGTCAGGGTAGGCAAGGTGCCTAGCATTACGGGCGTATTTGAAAACCGCCGCTGAAGAGGCTTTTCAAATGCCCTCGCGATGTTTATTTATTGAAGTACACGTAGCATCTCAATGCATAGAAATGATTGCAATGCCTGCGTGTTTTTTTTTGCAATAAAATCTGGGGCATCTACCGTCGTCATCACTCGTTTTAGCCTTACAGTAACTTGTTAGAGAAGAGACGGTGCGCTAAAACGTCTTCTTGTGTGTGCAGCGCTAATCGGAAAGTCCAGTGTCAGGTAACACGGTAATCGATAACGGAAACACGGTACCCATATTCTATAACTCTATAATATTGTTTTGAAGTTCATGTAGAACTTAAGAGAAAGCGAGCGTGTTAAATGCATAAGCATATTATAATTACGTCTTTCTCAAACGTCGAACCTAGAAAAGTGAATAATGAAACAATTTGCAAACTGAAAATTCAATCGTGATTGATGTGCGGGCAAATCCAAGGGTGGAAGCGACATTAGCCCAAATCTCTCGCGCAAAAGTGATCTCAACGCTAGCGCAAGCTCAGCCGCATGAATCGGATTGACCGCCTCTTTTTTTTTGTTAGACAATGAGGAATTAGTTGTGCAATGAATTCTTACCTGGAACATAATTGGTTAAAAATAGAAGAAAAGAGAACCGCATGTCGCCGATGCGATCCCTAAACACGACCTCCGCAAAATCACATGCAGAGCTCGGCCAAGTGAACTGCTCGTGCGGGTGTGCGACCTTCTTTTTCAAGTATATATTTGTTGCGTGTAGCCTGGCATTGAGAATGTTCACCAGCGCCCATGTCGAGCATAGCTGTACATGCGGAATGTCCTTAAAGCGAAGGTGAGAGGGTTTTTGAGAATTCAAGATTATTAAGGAATTTCAATCTACGATGCTTCTAGGCAAAGTATGCAAAGTAGCTGTGGGCTAGCATTTAAAATGTGGACGTGATCACCGATTTAAACCCCGACGATGTTCAGGCTTCTCCGCACTGCGTTAAAGGAGTGGGAGGAAGCTGGTAGTGACGTCATTGGTCCCGAAATTTAAGATGTCCGCTGCCTTCGTCTACATGCTCCCGTGCGTCGTCCGATGCCGCCTAACAATCCTTCGTGAGCTTCACCTTCCACGGCATTCGTTTTCCTTCTTGAAACAGCAGTTTCTTCGATGAAAACTTAGCGCTGCCGCCGTACGTGACGTCATCATAGCAGCCTCTACCCGTTGCTGTGCACTGCAGAGAAGCACGAGTGCCTACGCCGGTTTAGTCGGCGATTACGTCATCATTTGAAAGGCTAACGTAAAAAGATTTCGAATGCTTTACCTGCAACTTTCACACCTTACATTCCTTTAAACTCAGTTGCCCTTTAATCGCTCAATACCGGATTTGCCGCATCAAACAATGAGGGTGGTAATTGCGCGAGAACGCTGTTATGCTACCTATAGCATCAAGGCTGCCAGCACCGAAGCACCACAGCAGTGCCCTAGTTGCTTTAGCACCTGCCTCGTAAATATCCCTACGGCAGGTTTTCAGTAACTAAATAACACATATCGTTTAACCCAAAGGAACACCGGCTCTCGAATAAGATGCCTTATCAAATTACTGCAAATACTGCATTCTGAAATACTCCTGCCAACACGGTTGTGATAGTGGCCCAACTTTGTTGTTGTTGATCTTGCCATTAACATTACGTTGCTGTTACCATATTGACACCTAAAAGGCGTGAGTTCGAATCCCACTGGATTCGTTGGTCCATTCATACCATGATACGAGCAGGAAGGCATAGGCTTGAGTACAATAACATATACCTTAATCCTGGTATTGTGGTATCAATAGATACACGAACAGACAAAATTGTTCGAACAAAAAGAGGTTAAACTGTAGCCGTGAAACGCATTTCGGCATGAAAACTTGCTAGGGCCAGCAACGTATATGATAAGGCCACGAAACTAAGATGCCCTCTAATAATCTCTTGTGTCTGATTCTGTATCACAACATTGTCACAAGCGCGCCCTTTATCCTCCTCCGACGGTTGAGGCACAACAGCAGGCTTCTCGGCGTTAGGTCAAAAATAATGCTGTTTCTGTTCCAAATCCCTGTTAGTATTGCGCCATGAACTACACGTCTTGCATCTGTAAGCTCCGCCAGGCCCTGGAGTAGCATGCCAGGGCGATAACCAGGCAGACCTCTCCTGTTCTATTAAAGTCCTTCTCCTCTCTCTTCGTCACGTCAAATATATCAAAGGTTATTTAGGCTATTTAAGTGCGCCTTTCCAGGAATGTTGAGCACACTAAATTCTTTACCACAGTGACGTATTTTTTCGTTTTCAGGTCATTACGCACTCTTCTACACGAACTACACGTTCGTGGAAAACGTCATCGCACGTGTCATAGTTGCGCCAACAATACGAAACACCGGAAATCTGTGTACTCTCAGCTTCTGGTATTACTACAATATAAAAGGTAAGGAAATAATCGAAAAAGTGTTTTGACAATTCACGGAGCTCGCAAGCAATATTTTTCAGCGAACGCTGAAAAATATTGCTTGGGACTGTTCGGTTTAGTTTATGGTTTATGGGGGTTTAACGCCTCAAAGCGAGTCAGGCTATGAAGGAAGCTGTAGTGAAGAAAGGCTCCAACAATTTCAACCACATGGGGATCTCAGGCACTGATAATGCACAATGGACGGACCGCTAGAATTTTGTCTTCATGAAAATTCAACCACCGCTGCCGGGATCCAGTCCATTTCTGTTGGGTCCTCAGCCAAGCGCCATAACCACTGAGCCAACATGGCGGTATTTGGTTTAGTGCTTACCACTGATTTTTTATTCTGACACTTGGCAGGCTACTCCCATCTTTGATAATGAAAATTCGCTTGGCTTTGAATGCAATCTATAATTCTAGAACTGCACTCCTAGAATGCTTCCTTCAAGATATTAAGACTATGAGACCAAAAGCACGGCTTGGACGTTTTAAAGCAACAGCTTCACTACGCCCCCCACAGAGCTATTTCAGCTCGTCGCGCACTCCAGCCGTATGCCGTATGCCCGTGGCCGACAAACGACCTTGAGCCGCCGTCGCCTAGCAACACCGCAGCCGCGCTTCAACAGATGGCGCCGCGGTCAACGCCGCTGCCGCTCGCTCCACCAGATGTGCTCCGCTTGGACAGAGTGAGAAGGTGTCGCCTCGCGTGATATATATATATATATGCTGTTACGAGCAATTCGAAAATTCGAAGGAGAACCTCCGGAGACGAGACGCAAAACTGTGGACTAAGTGGTCCGAGCGCGCGAGCGGGAGAGCAACATCTTTTTTCTCCACGGCCACGGATGCAGGCGCTTTTTCTTCTTCTTTCAGAGTGGCACGTATCACTGCCCCCTCTTCTGCAGCATCGCCATGATGCGGCTAGGAGGGAACTATTAGCAAAATACAGCTGCAGTGAACCGCTGTTCAGTCAGGGAGTCTGTCGTGGTAAGGCTTCATGCGAACAATGTGCACGACTTCAGTACGGTGCGACAGGCGAAATGAGCAAGCTGCTTGGACGGGAGTAACTGCATACGTCACATCACTGATGCGGCGCACTACTTCGTAAGGGCCGAAGTATCTGCGCATCAACTTTTCAGAAAGGCCGCGGCGACGAACAGGTGTCCACACCCACATCAAGTCGCCAGGCGTGTAACTGACGAAGCGGCGTCTGAGGTACCTAGCGGCGTCAGTCTCCTGTTGGCGGTTAATTCGCAGGCGTGCCAATTGCCGCGCTTCCTCAGCGCGCTGAACGAAGGTGTCTGCGTCGAGGTCAGCGTCAGAGTCGCAGTAGGGGTCAACGGGTGACATAGCATCCAACGGAGTGGTCACTTGCCGACCGAAGACCAGCTGAAAGGGGGTCAGCCGGGCTGTCTCCGGCAGGGCGGTGTTGTAGGCAAAAGTTACGTACGGAAGAACGGTATCCCAAGTTCGATGCTCGACGTCAACATACATAGAAAGCATGTCGGCTAGAGTGCGGTTGAGTCGCTCTACCAATACGTTTGTCTGTGGGTGATAGGCCGTAGCACGTCGATGGATGGTGTGCGTCAGAGTCATCACGGACTGGGTTAAGCGGGCAGTGAAAGCAGTTCCCCGGTCAGTAACAACAACGGCGGGAGCTCCATGACGCAGGACAATGTTGTGTACGAAGAACTGCGCCACTTCAGCAGCAGTGCCTTTCACAAGAGACGTGGTCTCGGCGTACCGTGTCAGGTAGTCGGTGGCAACAACGATCCAACGCTTTCAAGATGAAGACTTCGGAAAAGGGCCAAGGAGGTCCATGCCCATTTTGTGAAAAGGGGTCTTCAATAGATCGACGTGGTGAAGAAGTCCGGCTGGTTTCAACGGAGGAGACTTACGACGTTGGCAGTCGCGGCATGTTTTTACGTGGGTCCGCGCTGATGGGAGTAACCTGGGTCAATAATACTTCTGCTTAATGCGCGCCAGTGTACGAGCTACTCTGAGATGGCCGGCGGAGGGTGCGTCATGACAGGCACTCAAAATCTCTCGCCGCAGCGGTGATGGTACGAAAAGCAGGAACGGTTCTTTGTTGCTGGAAAGTTGCGCTTGTAGAGAACACCAGATTGTAAAGTGGAGGTTTGGAGCACGCGACGAAAAGCATGCGGGATGCGAGCGTTGACGCCTTCGAGGTAATCGATGAGCGGCGCGAACTCCGAGTCCGCTCGCTGAACCTTCGCCGTTTGGGTGGCACTAATAGCGCCCAGGAAAGGAAAGTCATCGGCGGGTTCCTCGGGACTGATTGTGATAGGCGCACACGACAAACAATCCGCATCCTGATGCTTACGGCCCGACTTGTAGACAACTGTTAACTCGTATTCTTGCAAGCGTAAGCTCCATCTCGCCAAGCGTCCTGAGGGGCCTTTGAGGCTCGCCAGCCAGCATAAGGAGTGGTGGTCGCTTACCACACGGAAGGGTCGCCCGTAGAGGTACGACCGGAACTTGCTGATGGCCCATATCACTGCAAGGCGCTGTTTCTCCGTCGCAGAATAATTGCTCTCAGCGCGCGTAAGTTTTCCGCTGGCATAACTGATGACCCGTTCTGCACCGTCTTGTCACTGGGTAAGTACCGCACCAAGGCCGACATTGCTGGCATCAGTGTGGATGTCCGTGGCGGCGTGTTCATCGAAATGGGCGAGTATCGGAGTACGTTGTAGACGGTTGCGAAGCTCGACAAATGCAGCCTCTTGGTCGCTTCCCCACACGAAGAGCGTGTCGTCTCGAGTCAATGAGTTTAAAAGTTCGGCGATTCGCGAGAAATCTTGCACAAAGCGCAGATGATACGAGCACAGACCCAAAAACCGGCGAACGGCCTTCTTGTCACTTGGGCGTAGAAAACCTGAGACGGCAGCGGTCTTGTCAGGGTCCGGGCGAACACCTTGTGCGCTGACAACGTGACCAAGAAAGCGAAGTTCTCCAAAGCCAAAATTGCATTTCTCGGCTTTGATGGTGAGTTGTGCGGATTTCAGTCCTTGTAGCACAATGCGCAACAGCTCCAAGTGTTGGTCAAACGTGGTCGAAAATATAACCACATCGTCCAGGTACACCAGGCAGAACTGCCACTTCAAGCCGGAGAGAACAGTGTCCATCATGCGTTGGAACGTGGCCGGTGCTGAGCACAGACCAAATGGGAGCACCTTAAACTCATAGAGGCCGTCGGGCGTCACAAAAGTTGTCTTCTCCCGGTCTCTTTCGTCCACTTCGATCTGCCAGTACCCACATTTAAGATCTAAGGACGAAAAGTATCGGGCGTCCCGCAATCGGTTTAGCACGTCGTCTATCCTGGGCAGTGGGTAAACGTCCTTTTTGGTCATGTTATAAAATTTTCGATAGTCGACACAGAAACGCGGAGTGTTGTCCTTTTTTTTTGACAAGAACCATAGGCGATGCCCATGGGCTGGTGGACGGCTGAATGACATCGTCCGCAAGCATTTCGGCAACTTGATTTTGAATGGTTTCTCGCTCCATCGGCGAAACACGGCAGGGGCGCTGGCAGACGGGTCGCGTAGTCGCATCAGTGTTGATACGGTGCTTGGCGAGTGGATTGCGGCCGACCTTCGAACACGTAGCGAAACAGTCCGCAAAGTCTGCCAAGAGGTCCGACAGAAGATCGTTTTGAACAGATGGCAAGGCCGGATTTATTTGGACTGTCTGAAGAGCGTGGTGTGGCCCAGCATTCTCTGGAGTGGGTCCTCCAACTGTGCACAAACCTGGGACCTCAGCAACATCGTGAAGGAAGGCCATAGCCGTGCCTCTCACGAGGTGCTGATATTGGTTGGAAAAGTTGGTCAGGAGGACGTTGGTACGGCTGTCACGTAGTTAGACGAGACCTCGGGCAACGACAAGGCCCCACTCAGGCAGCAGTGGAGTATGGCCATCTGCCAGGCCCTCTTAGTCGTGGAATAGGTCATTCCGCACGAGCACCAGGACACTGCACCGCGGAGGCACCATGACATCATTCTGGACAATGCACAGAGCGTTGCTGCAAGGATCTCGGGAGTCAAAGCGGGCCACGGCCTGTTTGGTCGAGAACGTGACACTTGCGTCCGTAAAGTCAATCACAGCACCGTTCGCCTGCAGAAAGTCGATCCCCAGAATCAAGTCTCTGGAAAAATTCAGCAACGTACGTGAAACCACAAATCCCAACCCGAGCCGTGCACTTGCCAAAAGGGGAAATTAAGTGGCCACCAGCGGTGCGCATGGGGGTCCCCGTCCACGGTGTCAGAATTTTTTTTAAGGTCCCCGGCAAAGGCATGGCTCATAATGGAATAATCAGCACTGGTATCGAGCAGCATGGTAACCTCAGTGCCATCAACTGTCACCCGAGAATCGCTTGCAGCGTATCGGGTACTGTCGCTGCCTCTCTCTGTCCAGGTATCGTCGGCTCTATGGTTCCGCGATGCAGGATCTTGACACATCTCGACGTCAGCGGCCTTGCCTGCAGAGGTCGCTGGTGTTAGTTTTCCCGACGAGGACTGGCCGAGCGATGGCCAGCGGAACTACTCTGGTGGCCGGGGCTGGACGCACGATAGAGGAGAGGTGAAGGCGAACGGGACTCGCGCCTTCCAGAGTAAACACGGTTCTGGCGCGCCCAGAGATGCTCCGCAATCTCAGGCGGTTGTTCACCGTTCTGAGGACAAGGTGCGTCAGAACGGAAACCGCGAAGACCCACTTGGCGGTACGGACAGGCTCGGTAGAGATGACCGGGCTCCCCACATTGGTAGCACAGATGCCTACGGTCCCGTGTACGCCACGAATCTGACTTCTGAGGACGTAGCTGAGCTGTGGCAGGGGCAGTTGCATAATATGGGGTGGTGCTACTGGCAGCAGACGTCGAGAGAACAGCGGAGCCAGGTGCGGTTGCGCGACATGTGCCAATGCTGCTCATGGCAGGTGTCGGAGTAGCGGGACCGTAGCCAGCCGATCGACGTACAACGGATACATATGTGGGTCGCTCATCGAACTGGGGCGGCGCTTCGGGAACAGGAGGCGCCTGCGCAACCTGCCGCACTTCGTCCCTGACGACTTTTTTCAGCACTGCCAGGGGCCCAGGCGCAACCTGGGCAGACGGAACCGTTGGAGTTCCTCCCGGACAGCTGACCGAATCAGTTCGCGCAATGTGTCTGTACTGCCGCCTAGGCACGATGAAAAGGTTTCGGGCACAATGCTGTTGAAGCTGCGAGTGTACTGGTGGGCCCGTTGTTGGAGCGTCGTCTCCATGGTGGTCGCCTCGGGTCGCACCTCCACCAAATGTTACGAGCAATTCGAAGGAGAACCTTCGTAGAGGAGACGCAAAACTGCGGCGGTCCCGAAGTGGTCCGAGCGCGCGAGCGGGAGCGAAACATCTTTCTCCACGGATGCAGGCGCTTCTTCTATATATATATATATATATATATATATATATATATATATATATATATATATATATATATATATATATATATATATATATATATATATATATATATATATATATATATATATATATATATTTATATATATATATACAGTGAAAAGGTCACAACTGGTTCGGTTATCTAGGTTTATTCACCAACGGTTTCAGACGGTGTATCATCCTTCATCAGGGTTAAGTCGAATGAATTCATTCGACTTAACCCTTTATAGTGCGGATTAGTGGGAGAAAAATACTTCAATTAAGCTTTGATTTAAAGAAAACTACTTATAAAGCAGCAGAAAAAACAACCATGCCACCGGTGGGATCCGAACCCACGACCTGCGAATATCGCGTCCGGTGCTCTTACCAACTGAGCTACGGCGACGACTGTCCAATCTGCTGCTTTCGTGGGTATTTATGTTTTGCGTGTAAGCGAACCTTGAGAGTGTTCACCAGCGCCACCCTCGTCCATAGCGGTGGACGTAGCCCGTTCTGTAATACCGCAAGTGTGACGTAGAACGTCATCTAACGGCGAGGGCGGAAACTGTGCGAGAGCCCTCTTATGCTACCTAAGGCATCAAGACTGCCAGAACCGAAACCCCCGTTAAGCTATTAGCAGACAAGGCAAATGAAGTGAGGGGCTCGTTTGACAAACATATTAAGGAAGCCAACATTCAGCGAAATCAAGGTGCATAGGGAAATGTTTCTTTTTTTAATATCTAGTGCCAATATATTAGTTTTTGTTAAAAGAAAATTACTTATATATATATATATATATATATATATATATATATATATATATATATATATATATATATATATATATATATATATATATATATATATATATGCGCGCTTCACCTCACTATTTTAGTCGGTATGAAGAGCGCGAAAGAGAGGCAACAACGACAGAACGAAGCGAGGAAGAGACAACGCGCTCAAAAGGCGCCAGAAGAACGCGCCGCACAACTCGAGAATCGTCGTTACGAAGACGCGGCTAGATGTCGTGCCACGTCCCGGAGTAACTCTTCAACTGCGGGAGAGACAGGCTTGGGTTTTCGAGAGTGTCGGGATGAGACAATGCGTAGACGATGTGCCGAGGAAACGAAGCTTTCGCAATTCACCTAGGGTTAACCAGAGCTAAACCACAGCCAATTTTTGTTTTTGTCTCGCTTTTGCAAACTTTTTCGAGTTAGTGTGATTATGACTTTTGGTATTTCAAGGAGATAGTAATTCCAGTTGTTTCGTTTAGATTTTGTAGGTAAACTCTTCTTTCTTGAAACTAAATGATTTAGTTGCCATAATGGCTTAATTAGTAGAATTTGAGTAAGCCACTAATATTAAGACTCTGAATACCATCTGTTTCTTTGAGAGATAAAAATATATCCTTCCATGCTTGACTAACCCGACATTTGCGGCCGCGGGATCTTCTGCACTGCTCATGCGCTATTCTTGGAGAATATTTATGAGAACTGTTAAGAGCACAAACAAATGCTACCATTCCGTATATTCCTGTGGCGCAGTGCACCAGCACTGTGTTTTCCAAACGATTAATACAGAAGTTAGAATACTCATTCTAGTGATAGACTTTTTTTGTTTGTTTTTTTACAAAGCATTAATACTACTTTGAGACTGTGGACGAAGCGAGATTTTATTGCCACTCCCAATTTTGGCGGCCACCCCTCCGGAGACGAAGATGCGTGATGATGATGAATATTTACAGATGAAGGCGAGGGTCGCCCACTGTGCTTTCATTTTGTCACCCTACGGACGAAAGCGACCGACCCGGGCGCACGTTAGAGCGGAGTGGGGTTACGGGCGAAGGGCTTTAAGCGCGACACGTGAACCATCTCGATCTACACCGCGACAACGTCGGTCATTGACAGGATGGACAGGGGCAGAGCGATGGTTCAAGGGGGATGTTTGTTCGAGTGCAGTGTGCGACCAATAAAGCGGCTGAGAAATTTTTCGCACAAGCCGGGGTTGAGCACGGGAGTCCACAGCAACACTTCATCACCAGGGAAGAAACACAGTGCACGGTGTTTGAAGTCATAGGCGCTTTTCCGGGAGGCTTGGCAGGCGTCAGTGTTCAGGCAGGCAATGGTACGACAGGAGGCAAGACGGGAAGTAAATTCGTCACAGGAGAGTCCAGAAGAGGTTGTGGGGGCAGAGAAGAAAGATGCTTCGAGAATGAAGGTAGGGGGCGACCATACAAAAGAAAAAATGGGGAGAAGCTGGCTGTTTCATTGTACGGCAGTATTGTAGGCAAAGGTGACAAAGGGGAGCATGGCGTCCCAGTTGGTGTGGTCGGGGTGGATGTACACGGACAGCATATCTGACAGGGTGCGATGAAACGGTTCGGTGAGCCCATTGGTCGGGGGTGATAGGCTGAAGTTGTTTTATCGACGGTCATGGAAGCGTGAAGAACTTCGGCAAGGACGCTGCAGAGGAAGGACTTCCCGGGGTCACTGATAAGGACACGAGCGACTCCCTGGCGCCGAAGTATGGCGTTGAGAAAGAAATGGGAGATCTCGGAGGCAGAGCCGGACGGAACGGGGGCTGTTTCAGCGTACCGGGTTAAGTGGTCGATGGCTGTGACGATCCAACGTTTTTCCGATGGCGTTAGTGGTAAGGAACCGTAGATGTCAATCTCAACGACTCCTTTCATTTATCATATTATCTTAGTTTGCAATTTTTTTCGACTGCATTCTGAGACACTTTTTAGCCAAAAGAAGTGGTTACATTCCTGACTCATAATCATAGTAGTCGCTTTCTTTTTCTTGGCCATCAATTACCAGCACACCAATAATTCACGTTCGTTTCAGAATGTGCGTTACCTTTTAGGCACCATTCTGAATTGTTTTGGACACGTAATCGCCGTTTAAAAGGGTAAAACCGGAAGTGGTGCGGCGAGTCGGTGCGCAGCACGGAAGACTGCGCGCCCGCATATGTAATGGGCTTGACTCTAGCTTTGCCTTCCTTTATTCTGTTCTCCGGTCCCCTTGCTTTCGTCGCCATCTTTTATGTCTACCTCTTGATCTCCAGATGAGGAGACATTGCACTATTCTCTTATCTAACGCAATAGAGGCGTTGTAGACATTCGTGATACGACAGTAGCGTAAGTTTTCCGTGAGTGGCTGTGCTATTATGGAGGGCTCTCAGGACATCCTAACCACTACCCGTTTTAAGCATGAAACTATTTCCACATACAGAATGTCACGTCATGGCACTTTCCCAACGAGGACAGAGCCAGATTTAGAGGTAAAATCTCGGTGCACTTTCTTCCTGTCGTTGCACTCAGCTCGTAGCATGCCTCATGAACTCAATTTCAGTTTCATTCTACATAACCACAACATTTGTTTGGAGCTGCAAGAGATTAGACGACAAGCTGATATCGGATCATTTTGTCTGTGTCATTGAAATAAACTTTACTAATTTAGAATTAAATTCATTAATTTTACTTACTATCTACTGCATTATAATAACTTTACTAACAATTCATGTTTGGCACGGCTCACATGGTAATGGAAAGTTTTTTTTTCATTTCAACCTTCCTAATTTAGGTATGTTTATAACGTTCGCCGGTACACTATGATTTTTATATATGCGTATAGTCTATACAGGGTGGAAAAAATTAAGTTTCACAGATTTCTTAATATTAGGCGCTTAGAATCACGTGAAATTCATCCCTGCATATAAATTATGCAACGGAGGAGACACAAAGAGAGGTGATAATCATCACCGTCAGGCGCACAGCTAATTAAACCGATAATTTAACTTCTCAGTGGCTGTAGTTAGCGGGCATGTTTATATTGGAAACTAAAAGGCAAAAGAAAATTTTGGTTCCTTAATTCCTCGTGTAAATTTATGGCTTAGAAATCTATCTGACTGGCTTGTTGCAAATGAACTTTCGTTAAATGTTGACAAAACAAAGTACATTGTTTTTAGTTCTGTTAACAGACCAGTTTCTTATAATGAAGTGACATTTCAATCGCGACCGCTAGAACGAGTTTCAGATATAAAATTTTTAGGCGTCCGGTTCCACGAAAACCTTCGCTGGTCTTGCCATGTTCGCTTTATTAAACGCAATATTGCACAATGCATTAGTGTGCTTAACAGGTTCCGTCTGCTATTACCTCGTTATTTACGACGTGAGCTCTACTTCAATACCGTTCACTCGCGGCTTCATTACTGTTTGCTCGTATGGGGCACTACAGGTAGGTCAAACATGAAAAGCCTATATTTATTACAGAAAAAAGGTGTCCGTTTCATTGAAAACTTACCGGTCCGCGACTCAACAACGTTATATTTCATGCAAAATAGAATCTTGGATATTGAATCATTGTACAAGATGCGTTTGTCTGAGACTGCCTTTTTAGATTTTAAAAGTGATCCACAACTATTCATATCAAAGTATACGAAGCATGACCCGCAATACGAATTTAGGAAAACTGTTTTCATAAAATCTAAATGTAGGACTAACTATGGAAATCAATTATTCAGTTGGCTTATTCCTAACCTGCTGAACCTCCAACCTGAATTGCCGGGCACCATGGAAAACTGTTCTTCTCTGCTTGCTTTCCGAAAGCAGGCAAGAGATTTTTCCTTGACTTGCGTATAATCCCGACCATGTTTGCAGGAACTGCAGTACCAGTATATTACTGCTGTGTTCCAGGCGATCCCCTCCATTCCGGTTACCTTTCTTGGTTTTGTCTAAGAAACACATTTGTGGTTATTCTTTTTTTAAGTGCTTTGCCTTGTAACTAGAGTGTGTTGTTAAACCATATGGTATTCCTGTAGAATTTTGTTGTATTTTTTTTGCTGAACGTGATATCTTACGATATTCTTGCACAATTTTGTTGTGATGCCTTTCATGTCTACACTATGCTGTATGAATTCAGGGTGTTTTGGGCCTAGTCAGGTGACCTCTCGTGTCACCTTTAGCCCTCTCCACCCAGACAAATTGTATTTTGTCTGAATTTCATTAAAATTTCGAATAGTCGCCTCCTGGCACAATCCCACTTGGTGAAATTAACCTGGGGGTGAGTGTTCCGAGATATTCGCGCTGAATATTTCAGCTCGATCCATGCAATTACGCATGCTAGGCGCTGACGATCGGCAAGAAACTCGTCCCTGCGTGACGCGACGTTTCTTCAGCCAGCGACGTAGAGCGCTATCGGTGCAGCGTCGATAGCTGTTTCCCTTTCACCTTAGGCTATAGATAGGAACGAAAGGTGCGATGGAAGATCTGCGTCACACCAGTGAGGGGTTTAGCGTCAACTGCCATCAACTTGGATGCGCAATTACGTGAAATCAGGGAAAAATTTGGGGGCGATTACCTTCGAATACATGTGCTCTAGAGGAATTCTACCAAATGGAGTAGTCTAGAAATGCGACCACCTCTAAGTTTCCAGTATAAACATGCCCATTTATTGCAGTCACGGAACAGTTAACTAATTGATTTTAGTTAATTATGTGCCTGACAGTGACGATTGCCATCAACCTTTGGGTCGCGCTGGCCGCTTAAATTACGCGCAGAGGTTGTGTTCACGCTCTACTCACAGCCAAATTTAAAAATTTCAAAAAAAGTGTTATTTTTCATCAGCGTTAATGATCAAACATACAATTGGAAATGGCAAGCTACTCACGTTAGTAAAGAAACATACCTTGGTAATCGGCAATCAGCCTGGTATATTGTTCCGTTTTATGGACAGCTGGAAACGACTGGAAAATAGATAAGTTCAGCAAACGACGGTGTTCCATGCAGAATATACAGAAAATTAAATTGTTCTTCGACACGAGGAGAGGAGAAAACGTGTTTGACGGACTGGGTATGCAGTTAAAGTTCGGTAATGATGCTTTGGGGTTAGTGAGCTATGTAATTTATCTGAATAATTCTGTTCCAGGAGACACCGGCCACGAAAAAAGGACGCAAATTTCCAGGGGATCATTAGGCGAGCAATGTAACCTTACAAGTAAAATGCTGTACACGACAGTAATCGATAACGTAAAACAAGAAAGACTAAACAGTAATGACGAAAGAAACAAGCACCAAGAAATTTACAGAACTCTACCATGTTACCAGCACTCATTTATTAGACAGCACTTGAGGCACTTCAAGCAAGGAGGACTTAAGGACAATCGAAGGCAACATAACGAGCTACGCAACAAAGAAATATCACGAGCGTTGCAACTGAGAGAAGCTTAAGCTATGGGCTTAAAAAATGCCACTTATGTATGCCGGAATTCAATTCAATTAAATTTTCTTTATGCTTTCAGGAGACTAAATACTCTTGAGGCCTATATGGCGTTACGCTCTTTACTAAGAGCTTGACTAGGTATAGCGGCTCGATGTGCATCTGCCGTTTTAGCGCACAGTTAAGAAAGAAGAGAAATAAAAGAACTTGATATTAACAGAAACCGTCTCTAAAACATGCGGAATAGAAAAAAAACGGTAAATTAATTAACACTTTTTGGTGATGTCAGTAGACACGGGGTGCACATAAAAAAAGACATGCTTTACCAATGCCAGAAAAATTAACTGTAATAAAGGATAAGAACAAAATTGGGTACTTAAGCGTAGGTCTGATGACAGTGTAAGATTTTTGATGTATCAGTCAATCATGAATATTTATATGTATGAAAAGTAAGAGTACGCTTTGCAGACCTGCCAAAGTCAAACTAAGGCCTAAGCGGCGGTGCTTGTCAGTTGACAGCATCGAAATTTAATAGAGCCATGTAACTTTGTAACTCCACGATAGGCACCATTGAACGTTGTAACTAAAGTTGTATTCATTCGCTTGACGTCAGAAAGTCAGCTACAACACATAGAGGCATATAAAAAATAAACTAAGTGGTAGTAGTAGTATTAGTAGTAGTAGTAGTAGTAGTAGTGGTAGTAGTAGTAGTAGTAGCAGTAGTAGTAGTAGTAGCGGTAGTAGTAGTTTATTCAAAATAATAATAAAAAGGCAGGAAAAAATTTTCTAGTTCCGGCATCTGCCATCGCTACAAGAGCTGGGGCAGCGGAAATAGCAGGCAGAGTGCAGGGAGACTGGAGAAATAAAATGAAAGGGGTGAGGGGACAGTCAGAAAAGATAGAGGGGAGAGAGGTATTATATACAATTAATCTATTTACAAATAAACGTATGTACAGGTAGGGCGCGTGGGGTGGCCACAATCAATACACGAAGGAGAGCGCGCGGGCACGGCACACTGTACACCTCAGCTGGAGTGGGGCTGTTGGCCGTCCAAGGTAGCACATGTTGGAGCGTTCGGTCACTGGGCGTCAGTACCTGGCGGAGAACAGACGGGACACCAGGCCTGTCTGTTAGATGAATATACAGAGGCTCAGCATGGTTCGCTCACAGGTGTGCGCACTGCCCTGAGGCCACAGCGTTGGGAGGGCGTCTAGGAGAAGGCCCTGCGCCCTGTAGACCGCGAGCATATCGCGGCGAGCATTGGCGAACACGGTGCAGCAAAGGACTCACGAAATAATTAAGTGTGGACGTGCGATGCGATCGAGAAAGAAATAATTATTTGTGTGGTTAATGAATGTGTTACGAAGGAAACGTACGACAAGATCACTAGTGAACCTTACACACCAGTAGGCAGGGAACGAAAACGAAGCCAATACCACCTACATCTAGGTGGTATTGGCTGGGGCCGCGAGGCGGTCGGACCCGCCACGGTGGATTAATGGTTACGGTGCTCAGTGACTAGTGTTAAGTCCGGGCCGCGGTAACCGCTTTTCGATGGAAGCGAAATGCAAGACGTCCATGTACTGTGTAATGTCTGTGAGAGTTAAAAGAGCTCCAGTGGTCAAAATACATACGACCTGCACCACTGCTGCGCTTCTTTATTTTTTCACTCCATCCTTCATACCATTCCTAATTGCGAGATTGACGTGTTTGCCATGAAGTAAAAGGGTTGGCATACCTTTGCTTTCCTCAAAAACAAATCGCACTTTTTTCCGAGGATAAGATTGGCTGGCCAGACTCGAGCATTTGCTGGAATAAAATGTCAGAGGTTTGAGCTGTACACATTGTCGCTAGACAACAGGGATGGACGTGTTTTCTCTGCAGCGAAATTAACCTCAATGTTGATGGTGTGTGCAGGCCCGCCAGACTGCACGATGATGGTAGTTATGCAGGTCGACGGTGCCTTGAACGCAATACCTATCTGGCAGTCCAACTCCTGGATGGCTGGAGAACAACTGGTCTGGAAAGAAGCAATCCTACACATCGGGCGATACTACGGAATGGTTACCGTAAGTTTCCCGTCGCATGAATGGGCTCTGCACAGTGACATGCGTGGCCCTCTTCAACTTTTCCTGGAGTTCAATGCCACCCAGAGAGATCAGTTTCCGCGAATTAATTCCTCCCCTACCGCGCTTCCTTCCTTTCTCCTAATCTTAATCTTTTGTGCCTGCTCCACATGTGCATTGACAGTCAGACGGCGTCCATGAATATAGCGTCATTCCGCGGATAATGCGAGAACTTCTGTTTCGTATCTATTAGCGAGATGGCAGTTTGTACAAGAACATTCGCCAGCCACGCAATATCGCGACATTTAAAGCAACTGAGGCGTAGAACGGGCTCTCATTTTGAGGCGATTACTGTGGCCGGCATTTAAATGGAAGGGGTTGCCCCAGGAAACAGTGCGAAGCCATGCGCTTTTTGTGACCAACGTGTAAGGAACATAAATTAACTGAATAATAGGAATATAGTATACTAATCTCATATAAGTCGCTAATTTTTTTCTGTTGTTTGTCAAAACGCTTTTCGGTGTGCAATTTCAGCATTTTTTTCGGGGGATTCTCGTGGCAATTGTGACAAAAGGATAAGCGCAGTGTCGGCATAGAGTGAGTGCGTCTTTATAGACATAGGAGGCCTGAGAGGATTAAAATTCGAACGTTTTTTAGGGAATTGCGTCGCTTGGACGTCCAGAGGCTCGAAGAGAGGAGATTCAGGTGTAAAGTTTTAGATACATTGAGGGTCTCTCCGCAATGCGTATGGGTACATCTTTCGGGTTCTAAAATGGAAGCAGCTTGCGCAAACTGCGGTCACTGTTGAGTAACTTTATACATTTTAGAAATGACAAACACATCGGCTAGTTTGTTGCACAAGATACGAAGAAATATGTAGCGCGACCAACGCATGGGGAGTTAGGACACACGCGCACACAACGCTGTATTGTCGCATTTACGCAAGGGTCGGAATGTCACTTTGCTACATTCGAAAAGGTACAAAGTGAGATATAATTTCTCTCTCAAGGCAATCAAGGTTTTGAAAGCTGGGGCGCAAGCGCTAGAAAAATCACAGTAAAGAGATAAGAAAGATACGACTAAACTTTCAAAAAATTGTTGCTTTCTGCTTTCTTGTTCTCGTTACGCGCTGTTCCTTTAAGAAAAAGGTTATAGAGGGAGGACAGCAGACTGGCGGAAGCCTCAAGTAAGATTTACAGTTAAAGTTTTAGCAAATCTAGCGCTCTCGATAGAGAGGGCTTTCGAACAGTGGCAGCATTTATGACCACGTGGTTCTCTTCCGAGGCGCTGAACAAAAAAAAACAACACTTTTTACTTTACCTCTTGTAATGCTCTCAAATCCGCGAAAGTTGTGCGGCGTATCCCGGCAGTATAGTTTCTGCTGCTTCGTGTGACATTTTCGAACGTCACCTCTGATGGAATGAAGGCCTCACCCTGACCCTCCTTTCAGAGCTCCGATCATGCTTTCTCTCACCCCCTCCCCGTAAGAAGGCCCAAGCTCCTTGGCGCGGCCCGTTCCGCTTCCCCTCTATTTACCTCATCCGCGGACGACCTACGAGTGCGTCTCAGGGGAGGTCGCATATACAGCTCTCGCTGTAAAACACCCAACAGATTTCACATTGGTGCACTCTTGCTTCAAAGGATCGATTGACGCTGATCTGCACTGATAGACCACGGAGTTAAAGCGACGCAGACGCTGCTTTCCCACAGTAGTGAGCTTATTCGAGCCAGAAAGTATTAAAAAAATAAGCAATAACATCGCCCCCCCCCCCTCCCCCCGCTATTCATTTCTATCAAGAAAACTTCGATGCGTTAAGACAGGTTTTTGCACGCGTGTTCCTTGGGCTAAGCCACGTAGACCTTCAACAAAATATATTGACCACGGAGCACTTTCTGAACCATACGTAACTAGTTCAAATTAAGTGGCAAGTTAAAAAATGTTCTATTTTTTAATCGAATTTTTCAAGCAAAATAGACATCTTTTGCTGCCGGACAAACATCCAGGCAACCAGAAAGGGCCATAAAATCGAAATATACTAGCAAAAAAAAAAGGGGGAAATGCCGTGAGCATCTCTTAAAGGATTGCCCAATGGGCGTTCTTACCTAACCTGGTGCATTGGATCATAAATGTTTACGGCGCTCAGTTTCGCAATATGGCTTCCAAGTAGGCGTAATCAGGCAAAAGAATGTGACGAAAGAGCGAGATCATAAAGGAGTGTTTCTTTTTTTTTCACGAGGAAACGGAAACTTCTGCGTGCTAATCGGAAAGTGAGCAGACGGTTGTGAAGAGATTTCAGACGTGCACTAGAAACAGGTAAAATCTAAAACACTTCTTTGTGTTTGAGTCGAAATCATAGTAGTTGTATCGAATTAAAACACAGACAGGGCGATTTTTAGCGCAACCATCGTGGATGATTCCTGTGAATAAATGAAGCAGTGATGGTCGTACTGGTGTCCTCTTGCGAGATCGTGCCGTCGACGCCCACGCAAGTTGCACCCTCCCACACGTCAATCTCTGTAATACACAACCTGCATAGCCATTCCACTCAGCCACGTCCGTCTGGGTCGGAACACCCACTTATGCGCCATTTAACAAAATACCCAACGGTGAGGTCACGGATTACAACCAGGTTCCTGACGTTACTACACTGTCTCAAAAGCCGATCTCGTCACATAACGTGTTTCGCCAACGCTCGACGAAGACGCAACATATCACGCCACAAGTTATACAACAAAGCTTAACTATAAAGCCTGTGCAAAGAATGCATCCAGCGTTCAGATTATACAGTGCGTTCTCCACTGCTACGGTATGCTGAATACATGTGAAGCGAGACACACCGCTGCTCATTCTCAGAGAGATTTGTCTATATGGCGCTACCGACGCAAAGCTAGTCCAATAGGATTTAGGCACTTGCATTAGAACAACTGATCTTTCATGAAATCGTAATTGCTTGGACCTTAGTAATAGTTTTGATGCAGTGATCATGTGTTTCAGTCAGTTAAAAATTGTCCTGTCGCCGATTCAGTCGTACTGGAATCGCTTTCTGCAACGCGACCCTTAGCGAGAAGTCTTATGTACTAAGGTACCGCATTAGGGAAGTTGCAATACAGATGAGCAGGAATAGGGGACCCCGAACAGCTCTTTAAGGATGCATCATTCTTCTGACGAAAGTATTTGTAATCAAAGCTTTCTATATATTGATATCGAATAGTTAATTACATCTTAACTTTAAAACGTTTACTGTTAGCTTGCCTCGTTTCGATCTAAGCTAGTATTTTTGATGTCGTGAGATGTTAGAGCCGTTACGAAATTCACAAAAATTCAATTTATCAACCTGAGAACATTCTAAGACTTTGAATGATGCACTAGGTGAAATAAGTCATAGATGTGTGAAACGCTTAAGAAACAATCATGATGCTGCACAAAAATTATTCATTAGAACCACCGAACTAAAATTGCTTTAAGTTCAGCTCTCTAGCATGAAGTGAAAGGTCTGAAATAGCAAATAGCTGACTAGCTAGTTAATACCGCCTACCTTGAACGCTCTGACCATGCTTTCTATCTTCGAGTCGTTGAATGCATTGAAACAGCAGACAGAAACTAGACTGCACATAACTTGAAGAGCACTCAGCTGCAGGAGCGAACCTGCGTTGTTAGCTGATGAGCTCGTTAAAGCAGAACATTAGGTGAATCTGCAAAAAGGGTCTTGCATTCGTTCTGTTGCACTCCCAAAGCAGCTATCGAATCTTGTCCTTTGCGAGAATCGCTTCCAGCGAGCCTCCAGATTACCTGGGGCATTGGCATAAGTCTCCATAAATGCCTCTTGCATTGGTGTATTTTGGTATGGTGTGTTTTGTGTTAAAGGATCTACTTATTTAGTTACCATCTAAATACGTAAATGGTGATGAAACGTAGAATAAGGACTTCGGATGCATGGAAAGCTACACCCTGCATTTTTCTCATCAAAAGTGAACTAAATGTTTTCGGATATCTTTCTTTACGTCAATGGTTATGTTTTAGAAAAACTGACCTAACTTGGATTTAAGTGCACACATTTCAGCTTACTGCATTTTGATGTCGCTCTCTTGTAACGACTTCGGTGCAGTTACGGGCTTCCCATGCTGCGGCAAGCAGTAGGAAATTTGTAACGAGAATTTATTCCGTTCTACTGAACAGTGCGCAAGCCGGCATATGCAAAAAAAGTTTACCAAAGCAGAGCGCAGCTCAGTTTGCTTCGGTAGTAAAAGAAACCTTGAGAGAGTAATTCTTGTTTTACAGCTTGCCTTTGTAGCCAGCCAATTTAATGAGGGGTCTTCGGCGTTTACTTTGGACATCGTGCGATTACAAGGATGTGCGCGAACAGGTAAGCCATATTTGTATATATATATTGGTAATCGATATGAATTTACAGAATCCCGCGTCGGGTTGGTACATGATGTTTACTGTAGCTACACGCGAGTTATCAGATATGTCATAGCCCGGTAAATTTTCCTGCGAGACATGGCGGTGTCCTCGCGGCAGAGCATCCGCCTCGCATGCGGGATATGCAGACTTCGATTGTTAGTGCCACCGGTTAGCCACCGCTTTTCTACTGGTGCAAACTATATACGGTGTGAGATGCTTTAGAAAAAGGTATCTTGGCATACTCGCCCTTCGAGAGGTCGTTAACGCGTTGAAGTTTGATATTAACCAGGTGTAATAGAACCCAAATGAGACCCAGTGGCATCGGGTGTCCACTGGTTTGGTTTCTAATGGGATTAATTTTTCTCCCGGTATTCTGCTCGGCTCTTGAGGGGTGAAACGTTCAGGGAAAGGTTCTTTAGTATGCCCCCCCCCCCTCCCCTTCAACGGAACACTGCCGCGTTGAAGATCGAAATTCGTCATGTGCTGCAAAAGTGAACTGACACCGAGTGCCGTCGGGAACCCACAGGGGAGCGGAGGGGGGAAGTAAAGTGTAACGCTTAGCTCCGGACGCACTGTGGCATTCTAGTAGCAATATCGCTCCTGTCTTGTCCACTTGGAGCGCCAGAATAGTCTATTTTGTCGGAGTCTGTGGCTAGGACAATCTAGGCATCACCCAGACTCCACGTAACAATTGTTGACGCGTGAGTGCTTACTCGTAACGTAACGAGTGAGTGCAGAACAGTATGTTTAGTGACAAGACTCGCTCTGTGCACATGACAAAAAAAAGAAACACGGCACAGTACGCCTATAGCTATGTATTCCAGTGTTAGCACGGATTAGGACCATTGTTTTATTCTGTGTACTGGCGCTATGTTCTTCTGAGACATATTACAACGAAAAATTGAGAAGGACATTAACATCACACCCTACAATAACCGTTTTTTGCCTATGAATAAAAACTGTGTTGTGCCATATGATCTATTTATGTTGCTGGGACTATTTAGTCTCCGAAAGAGCCGCATGGTGGACCGCCACGCGGAATCACCACGGTCGTCGAAATCTTTGTTCCGCTCTTTGGTGCAGGAGTATATGCTGCCCTGAAACAGCCGCCTAGCTGGCTCCCCTGTCTGGATTCATGTGTGTGCCTCCCAGACTTTTGATGATTTGGAAGGTGGGGTCATGCAGGGGTATGGTGGCCCGCTGTTTTGCGGCGTAAGGAAGCTTAGATTTTTTTCTTTTCGGCACTAATTTCATGCAATAAAGAAAAAAAATTTCTCGCCGCACAGTCTCTTGCGCTTACGACGGTGAGTTGCAAGTTCAGCTGTCTTCCGTGGTTCGAGATCACCATTTGATAGTAAATTGCAGAAGCCCTGTGACATGCCTTCGATATTATTGATGAGGCCCGAGTAACTCGGGGATTACGCACGAAAACGGAGTGGCTGGGGTCAAGGCTCTCGTGATAATTTCGCTGCTCTTGATAGAGCGAGTGTTTTGTCGCAATTTGGTAGTGCCGTACCGAATATCATTTCAACTTCATAGAACTAGAACAGCTGCATTGCTTGTCCCAGCTCACTCCCAATCTGTGTGCCTGTTTCGTAAACTGTTGCGTGAAAAAATGAGGCTGAATTGGCGTGTGCTCCATGTTGTAATTTATTGAAATTCTCCAGTGCTTTGGGCTAGTTGGGGAAGGATACTAGGCGTTTTTCGGTGTAGCATTAACGAGACAGGACCGCTGTTTAGTAAGTCCTGCCTACTGTCAGGCCCCATCCATCGAGACAGACCATTCCGGACCATGCTTCCAGGATCGACGACGACAAGCAAATGTAAGGTACATTTATTTTGGAATGAACTGGCAGAAATAATAATGCATTCTATTCCGCACGTTAACGGGCATGATCATTGCGTAAAATGTCAGCCTTCATTAATTGCACGCTCAATATACTCAGTGCGTGAACTGGAATACGGTTTTTACATTTGTTGAGCGGAACACATTTCAAATTTCTACATGCGACCCTTGTGAAATCCGCGACACACCCCAGATATCTCTTTCAGTGCTTCAGGAATCCCTTGCAGTCGCATCGTGAAGGAATATAAATTTAGTCCCTGGTCTTGGGCTTCACATACTGGGTTTTGGCAGCTAAATCTGCTTAAACGTTTCTTTTGAACCCGCCATTTTTCGTTCTAATCGTCTGATCTGGTCTGGCATAGTATGGTATGGTACGGTATGGTACGGTATCATATGGTTTGGTATGGTATGGTGCGGTATGTTGTGGTATCGTATGGTACCATATGGTATCGTATGGTATGGTATGGTACGGTATGGTATGGAATGGTATCGTATGATATGGTATGGTATGACGTGGGGAGTTTAACGCCAAAAAGTTTAACATGGACTATGCACGACGCCGTAATGGAGGGCGCCGGATCAGTTGAACCTCCAGTGGTTATTTAGCGTGCTACGACGTTGTACCGAATGTGGGCATTCTCAAAAGCCATTTAAGAACTTTCAGCTGGTCATGGAAACTGCACAAGCGACGACGTCCACTGCAGTAATGGTGCATGCGTGCCCGAGGACAGCCGGTGCAACTACATCGACGACTGCGGGGACGGCAGCGATGAGCAAGACTGCGGTGAGCGGATGAATCTGTTATGGTGAAGAGACAAGCAGGCCAATATATTCAAATCATGCCGCTATTGTTATCCCTATTTAAATTACACTGCGTTTCTTGCACAGCGTTTGAAGGGCATGGCCCGTGTTTTAAGCCTTCTTTCCAGATTCTGCTAATCGCATACCCTCGTAGCACCGATGAACATGTCGGGGGAGGGGGGTACTCAAAAAAACCTCGTATCCTAGCCTCGGTACTGCTTGTCTGACCGGCTCCTGCGTATGCCGGAAATGTAAGCGGCGGTGCTCGGAGTCCTGCAGAGAAGGCAGGGAATAAAACAGCTCTCACGAAAGTACTTTTGCACGTTGCACAAACTAACAGCAGGTAGACTTCAATAAAAACTCGTGCTGACTGCGCCCTTAAACACAGCATAGAAGTATTTTGAGACGAGTGTGTCATGGTCCGCTTCTGTAGACGAATACGACGAAAGTCTGCAGCGAAGGTCCACAATTATACATGAACGTCAATCATTAACCTCTGAGAGGCGCGAAAAGTCGTTTGTTATAGATTTTGTCGTCTAAAACCGCAGAATGAAATTATAAGCGAAAGATTACAAATACCTTGAAATGTTTAATAGCAACAATTAACCCTTGAAATTAGCTCTGGTTATTTTGCAGAGAAATACCGACCATTACGCGGCAATGAGCTGCGGTTGCAAACTTCTATTTTCTTCTCGTGTTCTTGCACAGACGATAGCGGACTGAGGTGCAACTTTGAGTCTTCATTTTGCGACTGGACACCCGAGCCTGATACACAAAACTCTGCGAACACGTGGACACTGGGTCGTCCTTCTGAATCTTTGTGGTTGAACCCGTCGCGAGACCACACAACGGGCACGGCGCAGGGTATGTATAGACCTCCAACCTGTTTACAAAGATAAACGCAGTGGCGTGACTACCGGCAGATACAGACGAAGTCTTTTCGGTGATGCGCATTGCGCTAGTTGCTAACTGCCCGAGTTTGCGCAGACCTTAGTGATGCGGTATAGCTTGTGTGGAGGACGAAGTTATTTGCTGCTGCTGCAGTGTGCTAGCAAGCAGCTGCGCTGGCATATTTGTAGCGGCAGGCATGCTGACCAGCGCTCTGCTGGTATTGCCGCTATATTTTCGTGAATTCTTGGTTTGAAAGGGAGCCGAAAAACAGAAAGAGTGCCGATAATTCGAGGGCGTTGGAAAACAAGCGGATGTTAGAAAAGCACGGAAGGCGGTGCAATTTGCAGCCTTATACTGACTTATAGCAGCCATGACGTGCTAATCAACTACTTGCGTACATGCTAGGTGGAGTTTTCAACTCTTCGGCACTGAAACTACTTCGTAGCTATAAATGCTACTGCAATTCCGAAGCGTTCCTTTAAAAAATATGTTATGAGCGTATTCAGATATATTTTCTACGGGTGCTGCTGGGTATGCGGAAAAGGGACGAGGCAGGCGGGGGCCCGCATATGCGAGGAGGTTGCTGTTTACTTCTTTTGGGCTTGTAGAAAGAAGTTCAGGTCGCTTTACTTGTTCCTTTTCGCAAGAACACGAGGGCTGCAATCAATAACGCCATCTACGATAGAAATCTTAGCGAGTTATAGCAGGCTTCCTTTCCGATTAGCTGAGACTTGTTACAGAACTGGTAGGGATTTCTTTTTACGGTGCGTAATTTCGCTTGCTCGAAACTGCGCAGGCGTCGATTCTGTTTTCATCATTGTATTTTATGCGTGTTGAAAAAAATTGAAAATTCGTTTTGAGGGAAAGGAAATAGCGCAGTATCGGTCTCACCTATCGGCGGACACCTGAACCACGCTGTAAGGAAAGGGATAACGGAGGGGGTGAAAGAAGAAAGGAAGAAAGAAGTGCCGTTGTGGAGGGCTCCGGAATAATTTCGACCACCTGGGGATCTTTAACGCGCACTGACATCGCAAAGCACATGGGCGCCTTAACGTCTCGTCTCGAATCAGTAGCCGAGCGCTCTAACCACTGAGCCACCGCGGCGGGTGTGTATCACAAGGGAAATTCTTTTTGCACGATCTGTAAACGGCACAAGACAGGCGATAAGAAAAGGTTTGGTTTGGTTTATGGGGGTTTAACGTCCCAAAGTGACTCAGGCTGTGAGGGACGCCGTAGTGAAGGGCTCCGGAAATTTCGACCACCTGGGGTTGTTTAACGTGCACTGATATAGTACAGTACACGGGTCTCTAGAATTCCGCCTCCATCGAAATTTGACCTCCGCGGCCGGGATCGAACCCGCGCCTTTCGGATCAGCAGCCGAGCGCCATAACCACTGAGCCCACGCGGTGGGGCTAGGCGAGAAGAAAAGGCTACCAGGCTAAGAAAAGGCTAAGAAAAGGTGAGCAGGCTAGAAAAGCAGGGTATCCTCAGCATGTTATCGATCAATTGCTGAGAAATTGCTGCAGAAAGTGCAAGTGTGGAAGAAAACGCCGGAAAAGAAAGATGAAGTGACATCGACAGTAGTGCTTTATATTCTCTGAATCTCCCATAATCTGAAAAAAGTGGCAAGCAAGCACAATATTCCGCTTCTTTTCTCTGGCCCCCTGAAACATGCGAATTTGAGCCACCGCATAATAGATGCAAAAGAGAAAATTTTGGGCGCGGGAAGCGCCGTGCCAACCCTTATTTGAAGTGTGCTAGCGGTGTTGTGTATCAACTGCCTCTCTCATGCGGTATGGTATACATTTTACAAACAAGCAAATGTGTGAGTGATAGGGCACGGCATCATGAGGTGTCGGTGCTAAACAGCACAAACCTATATCTAATAGAGCATTGCAATAATTATAATTGCAGCAAACCAATGTTTACCAACATAAAAATAATAGGCACAAGTGGCGACACTGTGGCACGCGAGCTACTCGAAGCGTTTTTTATGAGAAAAAAGACTGGTATGTGTATTAGCGACAATTCGGTGTGCTTGAAACGAAAAGAACAACATTTCTTGGTGATACGTGTGTAAGATTGCGAAGATTCGGTTATGATGAATGAATTTATGAGTATTCATACGTACGCACGTTATTTCAGAATAAACAGCTGTGGGTTAGCGCTTGTCTTGTCCTCTGTACGTGTCGCGCTAAAAAGAATTTCCCTTGCAAGAAACATGAACCAACTAGCCCCCAAGCAAGCGCTGCTTTATGTCTATTGTACAGTTCGCATATTTTCCAGAATAATATAATGTGGCGCAGGTGCGCCCGCCATTTACTGCAGTCAAATAGTGTTTAGCATAGTTGGGATACTTGTATTCAAGGGTCTGATGGAATCCCGTCTAGTAGGGATGGCACACGATATTAGTAAGTCGCACCGACCAGAATTTCTGATGGAATGACGTTTCGGTTCCCACACGGAAGCTTTGTTTACAATTAGGCAAAACGTTGTGCTGGTGCCTTTTATATACAGCGTGTATACGATCCCATGCATCTTACGTAGATAGCTGGCAAATTCCCGTCATTGCGATTGATAGTATATGCGCTGTGGTTTGAGTAATCAGCGACTCAACATAGAGCCGTGATTTGCTGTCTTTCTCTTTGGCGACTACACGTGCCTCTGCCCAGTTGGTATTGTGGCTGGCAGATATTGAATGCTCGGCAAGCGCATTTTTTTCCGCGCGCCGGTTCTTGACATGATTCATATATGTTCACGTAATCTGCCTTCATAATCTCCTGTTTCGCCGATGTATACTGATGGGCAGTCGGCACATGAAACCTTATACACAACGCCTGGGAATCTTTCTTTTTTAAGCCTATCCTTGACATTGACTAGTTGGCCCGTCATTTTCGGAGATGGAACATGAGCAGTGTGCACACAAAAGGAACGTAAGATACGCCCAAGTGCACCACTGATGCCAGGGACATATGACAGTGCCGTTTTTCTTTTCGGTGCTTTTGGTTTGCTGCATCCTAGGGTGTTCAAGTTTTCACTGCATGGAGTTGATGATGTACACCGGGTCATAGTGGGCATATCTAAAAGTAGATTGGTACTAAATTTGGTAGCAGACAGGCTGTGCGGTGTGTGAGTTATTCCCACGTAAATTAACCTTTGCATTTCATAATGGTCATCTTGATCCCGTCCTCTACGTGAAACGATTGAAGCTGCGGGTGGCTAAGCACTCACATTTTATCGTTGTATTCGCTCCTGTTTATTGGTCATAGAATAAACAGTCATTCTTCTGCGAGTCATTTTGGCGGACGCATAACTGGTGTCCAGTGGTTCCAGAGCCCTGACCGCCCCCTCCCCCTCCCCCACCCCTATTTCGGAAGCATTGCGTCAAGCACTGTGAGATGAAAAATGCTGAATAGAAATTTCAACAGGTATAATTTGAGAACAAAATGTAACGGAGCAATTTAGGTGTCTAATAAATGTATGCATGAACGTTTTATAATAATAATTGGTTTTTGTGGAAAGGAAATGGCGCAGTATCTGTCTCATATATCGTTGGACACCTGAACCGCGCCGTAAGGGAAGGGATAAAGGAGGGAGTGAAAGAAGAAAGGAAGAAAGGGGGGCCGTAGTGGAGGGCTCCAGATTAATTTCGACCACCTGGGGATATTTAAGGTGCACTGACATCCACAGCACACGGGAGCCTTAGCGTTTTTCCTCCATAAAAACGCAGCCACCACGGTCGGGTTCGAACACGGGAACTCCGGATCAGTAGGCGAGTGCCATAACCACTGAGCCACCGCGGCGGGTCTGAACGTCTTTGACAATATGCGTTTTTTTAGCACGTTTGGCTTCGTGCTCGGAAGTGTAAAGTTTTCGCGTGGAGTTTAAATACAAATTCTCGTTCTGAATGATTATGAGTGGCTGTGACTAAATGCTTTAAATACGTTACAGGAAACGAGCAAAGTTAACTCAATGAGCAAGCCCGTTAGGAATGGCAAGGAAGAATGCATTGAAAATTAACACGTCTACTGATCATCACCTTAACCTGCAAGCTAGTTCTGGCTTACGAGGATTATAAAAAAAATTCAAAACAGTTCGAAAGTTCCGCACGTTAAAAATGACGACGTCACTGGTATGAAGGCTCATACTGACGGAAAGTGCACATTATGCAAAGGTGGAGTCCTAACTATCGGCATCGATAATAACGATGATAAGTTGAGCTCAGCTTTTTTCTCTGGGACGGACCCTAAGTTAGTGAAAAAAACGTGAAATGATCATATTGATCTTAAACTTTTACTTACATCAAGAAGATGTATGCTGACTTTATTCTTCAACCACGCTATTACCTTCCTCTGTATTGTTACGAAGAAAAATGAAACATTTTTTAGTTGTAAGCAGCATTAGCTTTGTGCTGTTCATAATTCTTATTTTTTGTACTTCAGGACAATTTATTATATTGAAGTGCGCGAAGACAAACGGAAAGTCCTCCTTTGTTGGACCGGTCCTCAAGAGCTCATTTCCTTGCTCTGTAAGTATCAACATGCCAGAATTACATGATCAAAACTCAAGCCTTAACTGCATGTTTCCTTTCGTGCAAAACCTAATTGCTAAACTGTCCTCATCGATATGGTTTCTACTGCGTCAGTCACTAAGAAGCTACCTTCACAACAGAGCGTGGCAGAAGTGAGCGGAAGCATTCAGTAACGAAATTCGGTTTCCTCATGAGCAGTTTTTTCAACTTCAAGGTGTATTTTTCTGGTCATCGCATAAAACCCATATTATCTTCCCTTAATCGTCTGATTTTGCGATGGTACTGCTTTGAAACAGATAAAGTAGAAAGACGGATCATCCACAAAATTGGAGAGTAATGCGCAATTTAGTGACAGCACAAGCGCAACTGTAATATTTCTAGGTTTACTATCGGAAACGCTTTTCAGCGTTGAGTAGCAAGGCAATCCTGATGCCGTTGGTTAGTTTCGAAACCAGAAACTGTGCCCTGCAGAGCAACATTAAGCAAATACCCGGAGATCCTTGAAACACCTTCGTGGCGACATCGGCTTTCATTCGCCTTCGACGCATCCTTGCTACGGCTTGCGTAGCACGGGGATATGGGCTGACGCTCAAGCCGCCTTGCGTTAGGTTCGGCGGCTAGCACTGCAGGGTATATAAGCCATGTCGTAATAAGTGGCGGTAACCAGCAGCCCCGTTGCCTTTGACTATTTGCTATGCAGATCACTTTTTTCTACACAATGCATGGAAGCAGCGAGCCTGAGCTCACGCTTAATGTGCGCACCACTGTAGACGGTCCGTGGATTGCCGTGTGGAAGCAAACAGGCCAGACAGAGTTCGTGAACTTCCAGCCTGTCACCGTAAATTTAAACACAAGCTCTCCCTTCCAGGTAAGATCGTACTTTGTACACATAATCTTTCACTGCCACTATACGTATAAATTCTATGCGCAAGGACAGGGTTTGAGGCATCAGCAATGTAAATGTGTCTATGCGTTTTTAGGCGATTCTATATGGAGCTTATCTAAATATCGGCAGAGGATCCAAGGAAATTAAGTCTTCGTTTCTCTCTCACCGGAAAAAAAAAATTCATCTGTCAATATTCTATACAACTTGGCACTTGTGCTTTTGCAAGAAGTGAAACACAGCAATGAAACACAACTCTCGAATCGGTTCATTCTTTCAAACTACTCACGATACTCTTGCACATCTACCTTAAAGTTTCAACTACAACTTCCTTCTCTTGTTTCCAGGCGCCAAATTTTACGTCTCTGCCTTTATCACAAGTTTTTCATTGTTCACCCCGCGGCAGCCAGCTCATTCTACCGGTACGCTGAAGATTTCTCATAGGCCATGCTAACAACATCACCCCGCACCATGCCCGCACTACAACATTCGAAAAGTCACTTTTTGTGCACACAGCTCACGACTGGATTAATATTCCCAGCGACCAAGCGCTAATTCCTGATTCTGCTCGTTTCAAGACGGCCATCGAGGAAGCCATGTCGTCTTCATGATTGTCACGCAACAGTCATTGTTAACCGCCGTTCATGCTCCCACCTCTTATGTAATGTCCGGCCTTGATACCCTTGAGGTTGAAAAAAAATAATAATGACGTACTGCGAGGGTAAAAGTCGCTTCTTCTTCGGTAGTACAATCGCAATTTAACTTTACCCACTCCTCAAGTTGCGAGCCACCAGAAAAAAGCTATGGGCAATTCCTACAGTCTTCTCGTGCGCGTTACGCGTGCGACACTGGAAAGCACGGTTACGGGTGAAGTCATTGCATTGCTGGCTTTAGCATGAACGACACTGTAACTCGAGACGAAGCTGGATAGCTGCGCCATCACGACCCCGTCGGCGCAGCGAGCGTCAGTGGGGTGCCCTTGCAATAAGAAAAATTGTACGTGCCCCGATGGGGTGCGACAACAGCTGGCTGAAAAGGGTTGCTCTTTAATTTTCTCTGCCCACCGAAATGGCCGACTCGCGAAGCACCCTCTTTTCGTCTCGTGTAGCCTACGCCAGCAGATCGGGAGCAACAACTATAAGTTTCGATGTATACTCTCTGCGTCCGTGTCGCCAGCTGTAGACACCTTCGGCAAAATCTCTGATCACCAACTAGAGGACCCAAAGAGGTGCCTTGTTTTGTGCAGACAGACTAGTAGGCGTCCACAAACACAACTCTGAAGGGTTTACAGAAAAACTTATGTAAAGGCATCAACATATTCTAAAGCTATCGCACTTGCATCACAGATTGTAATTAGCTGCTCCTGTGAATTTTTTGTCTCCTCATTTCAGCTTTCGTGTATTTACCATAGTCTTCCCTTCAAATGGACACTTCTTGCTTTCTGCCTCTTTCTAAGCGGTGTTAAAGTTTTAGGACACTGCAATAATCGTCTCTTGGCTGGTCTTCAATATTAGACACAGGAAATATGGGTTCGAACTTTGGGGCTGCCAGTTACCCTCGAAGGAATGCGATTGTAATGATGCTTGGTTCCTGGCTCTTTCACGATAGAAACGTTCGCGTATGCAGACAAGTAATGCGCTTTTATCTCAATTGCCTATGGGTTTGGGCTAGTTGGTAATTGGCGTCAACATAAAGAATGGAAATAATCAAGGACAGAGCAAGAGAGCATAAGAGGCCCACAAGCAGTTCCCCTTATCTTTTGTTTTCTTCTCTCCTTGTATCTTTGCATGTTTAATGCTAATCACTGCCAAATTTTTCGCAAAGAAACCGCACTCGGAACAAGCTTGAGCACTCATTACCTGCGGTAATTCTTAGCGCGGTATGCTGAAACAGTTTAGCCTGTAGAGAGCTCCAGCTTTTTTTTTTATGGAACGGCAGTGTGAAAACAAATGAAGTCATGCCGTTGTGCGCACAGGATGGTTTTGAGTTCATGGAAGAGTTTGGTATACTAAGCGAACCGGGAATGAAGTTGGTTTCAGCACTAGCAGAGCAATTATGGGAAGCCAAGAAATCCAGCAGGCAATGCATCTGGCTTGCCTAAATATAATTTCCGTCCCAAACCGTGCTGTTGCTTTTTCCTCCTCAACGCAGCCTAAGAAGAAACAAAATTAAATGTACAAACGGTTCCGACTTCGAGTAAAATGGGTACATTTTCTTACAAAGAAATATGCTCTCGTATGAAACCGAGGCTGCTCGAAGTAAAGCCGGGAAAACCCTTCGCACCGTGTGTGACACCTGTACACTCGTGAGTAAAAAAGGTTAGGCCAATGACGTTACCGGAGCAGTGAAAATCGCACCGTGCGGCTGGCGCGACGCCATGCTTTGTGAACACACTAAATCTTTTGTTATCGGTCTGTTCGAAATCTAAGCCTCAAGTGTCGATAACTGCTGCCGCGGTGGCGAGTCACTAGTGCTAATCCTTTTCACTCGCGACTCTACGTTAGGGTGATTACAGCAGGCACCGTGGGAATACATCCGCGTGAGGGGAGGAGCGAACCACATGCATCTGTGCAAATATAGTGCGTTTAGCGATTGTCATTTTTGTTTCATTCCAAGGTTTCCTTCACGGGGAAGCACACCAAGCCTTTGTATTATGGGTACATAGCTATCGACGACATATCTTTCACAGAGGCGTGTGAAGCTTCAAGCGAAGGTAAGTCCTCTCTTGAAGATGAATATAAACACTGTGCGATATTCCGCAAGCTTCCGGTCCAGATATTCTTGAGGCCAGGTGTAGCGGCAACTTTTTAAATAAATCAAAGGAAGTGAAGAACTTGAATACAGACTGGGATGCATGGTTAATTCCTGGGCATATTTTTCTTGGTCCAAGAGCAGCAACGAGTCGCTCTTTTAATAAAAAAAAACATCTAGGCCATACATGCAGAAAGTCCATCCTTAAAATGGTATTTAATCGGTTAGACTCAACGCACCGCACTTGAAATACGTTTTTCTAAAAGGCGTGGGCCGCCACTATTAGCACACTCCAGTTCGCGACGATGAAACATATGTTTTTACTTGCAGGATAACAATGGTGTGTATGATAGCACTGCTGATGGCACTGTGAACCAAAAGAACACTTTTATTGTTTTTTCCTCTTTCTTCAGGTGTTCTTTTTTATAGTAGCGTTGATAAGTGGAATATTATTAAACCTCGAACGTCAGAGTCAATTTTTTATTTGACATGGTGAAAGATACGTCCTCACGTTTTGTTGCTTTGCGTAGGGCCAAGCCAATTTCACTATTTTTGGCGCCTTCATGAATTTAGCTGTCAGCAATCCTTTTCGTCATCCGTCATTACCCCTCACTGTATTTCACTACGCGTCAGAAATAGGTAAATTTATTGAAACGTGGGCAAAGAGGTCGTCTAGAAAAATTGATATCTGGCATGCACTGGGGAAGGGGAGGAGGTGAAGAAAGAGGGTCGTCATGGGTGACGATGTAGTAAGAAGAGAGATGAGAGTCTGTGCATATACATTTGATGACAGCACAACCGCGAGTAGCGGCTCATGTCACTCAAAATACGTGAAAACACCCGCATGTTTTCATCTCGAAGGCGCTCACCCTTTCAATAACTATAATCTCTGGTGTACGTTACTTCCAGCATAATTTTTTTATCCCCAGCAAGACTTAAAAGTCTTTACATTTCCGTGGTGAATGTCTGCACCAGAATACAGTTGGCAACGCCCCAAATTGTTTTTGCCTGGCTATTTAATACAAAGACTAATCAATAGAAACTTCAACACGGGTACGGCATTGTCTGAAAAAAGCAGTCCTGCTGTTATCTGTTTGTCTTTAAAGCACTTTATGTATTTATTAAGGCAAGCGATAAACTGTTGGTCAATATTTAAGCTTCCTCCTGAAGCGGGACACACATATGTTTGCACCTACAGCGCTGAAAGCTCCACCGGAATCGTGGCCGGCGCACATGTCGAACCAATATGCAATTAAAGGCGATGTTTAGTTTATCGAATAATTGCTGCCAGTTTAGTACAAGCATCCCTTCTGTTTGGCAAGAACATGGTAATTAGTCAATATTTTAAGATTATGCATATTTTGGGTAGACATACAAACCAAGTAAAATGTATGCTGAAACAAATGAGATCATAAGGCAAGTTGCTCCCTTTTTATATATGGTAGTGTGTATTGCGGAAGGAAATTAACTGAATACTTATTTAAATAAGAGATAATTGAAAAGAAGTGGAACGAAAGACAGTCATATGCCGCCTATGGTAGCCAATCCGACGACCACTGTGTTGCCTTTGTGGTGGTTACTGCACGCAGGTAACCGGAGGCGAATTGCAGAGTTCATGACTATGGCTCCCACCTTCAGCATGTGGGTGTCTTCTCCTTTACTTTCTGTGAACTCTTAATTGATATAAAATGTTAATAAAATAATTCACGCTTAGGCAACATCACAAAAAAATTACCTTTCTCCTAGTTCTTGTAGTCTCTTTAAACTGCGGGCTTTTTTTTGCTTAATTCTTTGTCGTCGATAATGAGAGCGGTCTACCCGCCCCGGTGGTTGTTCGCATCCCAAGAAAAATGGAACTGTCAAGGAAAACGCGGCCATACTTTAAATTTGTCTGCAGTATACACTGTGGCCCACATTAAAAAATGGTTATAGTTGTGTCTTTTAATAGGTTAGAGACCGCCGGAGTGCCAAGAGCCGATTGGTTAGTACACACTGCTCAAATCAGTGAGCCCAAGGCGTTAGGCTCACTTAGTAAACGAACTGACATTGTCATTAAGCCCGCCAACAAAGGTGGAGGTATAGTTATTTGAGACAAATATGACTACATTCAGCAGGGCAACCGCTAGCTCAACAACACAAAATTCTATATGAAACTCAAATCAGACCACAGCACTGAGCACAAGAACATCATTGCAAAAACTATCAATAAATTAAGCGATGAAGGGGAATTGCCACCGCGAGTAAGTAGGGCGCTGACGGCAAGGAATACTTCTGCGGGGCGATTCTACATGCTCACAAAAATACACAAAGATAATCTTCCAGGGCGATCTATTGTTTCTGGTATTGGCCCCCTCACAGAACCGGTCTCAGATTACATCGATTCTGTCATCCAAAATATACCACCGATGCACCCATGTTACATACGTGCCACTAATCATTTCCTGAAAGAAATATCCAATGCCACCTTCCCTCAAGGCGCTTTTCTAGTTGCTCTGGACGTGGTATCATTTTACACTAACATCGAACATGACGACGGAATTCAGGCCATAGTCGGAGCATATAAAGAATACAAAATTCTAGACTCCCTTAGTCCAAGCGTCATCGAGATTTGCCAATTTTTTCCTCAAACTTAACACTTTTGAATTAAACAACTGATATTATCTTCAAACAAGCGGTACAGGTTATGGGCTTTGTACAAAAATGGCGTCAAATTACGCCAACTTATTTATGAACAAAAATTGAATCGGACTTTCTCTCCTCATATCCAAACAAACCAGCTTTTTATAAACGCTTTCCGGATGACATATTCATAATTTGGACAGAAACCGAGGACAAACTCATCCAGTTTATCACCTCATTCAAAACATACATCAAAATATCTCTTTCACACAGACTTACCGAACCAATAAAATTAACTTCCTGGATGCTTTGACTCGAGCTGAAGAAAGCACATTAAACACTAGCGTATATAAAAAGCCCACAGACACACATAACTACCTTAATTTCAACAGTTGCCACCCACACCACTCCAAAAACTTCAATCCCATACTCACAGATCATCAGATACCTGCGGGACATTCTAAAGAAACAACATTACCCGCCCTTTCTAATTAACAAAAAAGGGCGGACAAAACTAATCATAATCACGTCTCTGAAGAATCCCGGTCAACATCCCAGCGCTGTAATTTCATACTAACCTTCACAAACAACCTCCTAACATTAACAAATTCCTAAAAAAAACACATCCATATCATAGATCAGAGTGACCGGCTTTCAAAAATTTCTCAATGGTCCCCCCGGTAACATACAGAAGACCAAAACTATGTTGTTCATTCAAGAGTCAATAAATCGAGGGCTGTTGGTTGCACACCATGCGTAGAAAACCGTTGCCAGGTTTGCAAACACATGCAAACCACAGCACTGGCTCTAAGCAGCCAGTCAAATTTCAAACACTCTATCCGGGAAGATATCAATCGCGATTCCAACACAATTGTTTACATGCTGGAGTGTGCCAACTGCCGGATGCAATACATAGGCCAAACAGAGAATTTCTTCCGATTCAGGTTTAACAATCACCGCGTACATGTCCAATCGCTCCTCAACCTCCCTCTTTCGAAACGCCTCCGCGAGAAAGGCCACGTGTTGGATAAACTTAAAATATTATTAAATCGTGACTTCGAAAACACTCATGAGGGCGAACGACGAGAATCATATTTAATTTTTAAATTTAACACGGTACAAAGGGGCATTAACGGAAGCCTTGGCGCCCTCAGCTCTCTTCCGAAGTCAGGGACCTACGAAAATACACAAAGCGTCACTGACAGCGTCATTTGAGGTCATACTCCTTTTTGCATGCAACATTTGGGTAGAAAATCCCACCCTCTGTTTGGAACATATTATGGTGTCCCAAGGCCAGATAGCCTCTTTTGTTCTGTCTGACTCTTTTTTCTTCTCATTTCCTCTTTCTGGCTACTCTCTATGCCGACGTCTGCTACACTGGCAATATTCCTTGGGATACCTCTCCTCCACCCCGTTTTGTTTTAGTTTTTCCGCGCATATTCCAGCCTCAGTGGTTTAGCCAGGGGCGGATTCATTATTGGCAAATCCAAAGAAAAAAGGACTACTTTCAGTTTTCTACCTTTTTTTTCGGCTTCTTCTGCTGTTGACTGAATATTAGTTTCCCCTCTGCACTCGCGGCCGGCAGAAGGGACAAGTTCCCGCATATTTTCCACGAAGGTACCTGCACGGTCGCGCACGCTGTCGCCCATCTCAGCTTAGCTCGACATGCCTGTCAGTAAGCAAGCATGGGGTGCCTGACAAAGCAGAGATCGCACATGGATATTGTATTTCCCTACTCCTCACTCGTTCTGCACGCTCTCTATTTGTTTCGTGTGGGTCCCAGTCTCCCTTTTTCCTCCTCTTCATCATCATCAGCCTGACTACATCCACTGCAGGGCAAAGGCCTCTCCCACGTCTCTCCAATTAACCCTGTCTTTTGCGAGCTGCGCCCACTCTATACCTTCAAACTTCTTAATCTCATCCGCCCACCTAACTTTCTGCCGCCCCATGCTGCGCTTGCCTTCTATTTGAATCCACTTCGTGGTCCTTAAGGAGCAGTGGCTATTTTGCCTTCGCATTACAGGCCCTCCTTAAGCCCATTTCTTCCTCTTGATTTCGACTAGGATATCATTAATCAGCGTTTGTTCCCTCACCCACTCCGCCCGCTTCCGGTCTCTTAACGTTACATCTATCATTTTTCTTTCCATGGCTCGCTACGTTGTCCTTTCCTTAAGCTGAAGCCTTTTCGTTAGCCTCCACGTTTCTGCTCCGTAGGTGAGTGCAGGTAATATACAGCTGTTGTACACTTTTCTCTTGAGCAATATTGGTAAACTGCCATTCGTGAAATGAGGGTACCTGCCATATGTGCTCCACCCCATTCTTATCCTTCTAGTTATTTCCCTCTCATGATCTGGATAAGCTGTCACCACCTGCCCTAAGTAGACGTATTCTTTTACTACTTCTAGCATCTCGCTGTCAATTGTGAACTACTGCTCTCTTGCTAGACTGTTGAACATTACTTAGGCCTTCTGCATGTTAATTTTTATACCCACCGCTAAGCTCTGCCTGTCTAACCCATTGATCATAATTTGCAGTTACCCTATCCTATCTATGCTTTATATTTTTTTACTTATGAGTACTTATTCCTGTGCAAACGGGCCCCTGTAGGGAGGTGGCAGTTCAATCAATGATTGGTCGCGAGATGTTCCGCGGGAAGAGCAAACTGGGTCTTATCTGCCCCACTGCTGGCGGCACCTGCGACCACAGGGCAGTAGCGCATCGCTTAACCATGGAATCACTGCGGCAGGAATGGTATGACTCCTGATGATCGATTAATCTAAAGTAGAGAATGACCAACTCCGGATACACCAGCATTAACGCATTATGGCTATTCGAGCAACTTCCATCCGTGAACAATGGATCCAAACACAGGTACCGAAGTGCTAGCGCACACAGCTCGCATTTGGCCTAACTACATAAACCGACCGCCAATTTTTTTTTTCGTGTCTAAGAGAGTGAGATGTATGCGGAGAAAATGAAGTCGAGGGCAGCAGACACAGGGGTGATCAAATGAGGTTAGACAGTCTGCGGTGGTGTGGCTGCCATGGCTGCTGCTTGAGGGAAGAGAAATTGCAGGTCACTGGTCGAGTTCCTAACCGGCGGATGCTTTAAAATCCCACTCCACGTGAATGCTTCCTTGCTGACGAATTCTTTGTCATGGCATGGATCTTGCCTGACTGCGCCTAAAGAAATTTACTGCGTGGAGCATGTCCTTATCTACTGTCAAATTGTTGCTTTGCTACTTTGCTTTTGTTTTATTGGTGTACCTTTTAATCCTGCTGTTAACCGCCTCTTGTTTATGTGAAATAAAATAATGCGCTGAATTTTGTCACCTCGGTTTGTCAGTGTAAAATACATTAGATTAGAAATTAGAGACCGCTTGGGTAGCAGTTCGTGTCGTCGCGTGTTAATCCCTGCTTTGCAGTTGTTGCGTTCTTGTTACTGAGGCTGCTTTTGTTTTCCTTGTTTCGGCTGGCGTGGTCACCTTAGCCCTGCCCAGAGCCCCGCTTCGCACCACGCACGCGATTACTTGCAAGGACAATGAATTCAACTGTGCCGGCAGCAGCGAATGCATTGCCCACGATAAGGTGTGCGACTTCAACAAACACTGTGCCAACGGTGCCGACGAAGCCCAGTGCGGTGAGTGAAAATGGCCACAGAATGAAATTTCACACCACAAAAAGGGATGGTTTTACAGATCGATGTCCGCAACATAGCGGTCTGTTGTGTAAGGGGAATTTTGGGAAAAAAAGTAGCAGGAAATAACGCAGTCACCATCTAAAGTACGCTTTCTCAAGGAGCATCACTTAGCGTTTGTGGCCCCACCGTTATTCTGCCTTGTACTATTGCGAGTAAAAGTAAGATACCCCCGTGTTCCGAACCTTGCCGCTCTGCACGAGGGTGCCACCTGACGAAACAATCCTATTGTCGAGCCGGGCCCAGAGCGCTGGTATCAGCAACAAGAGGGCTTTTACAATCTGTGAGCAACCCTAGTGTGCTCTATGCCTCTGCTTCAATGCATTTCATGCTGACTTCTCCTCTTAACATGGTAGACACTTTTCTCAAAAGGATTTTTTTGTTTCATCAGGCTCCTGCGAGTTTACTGTGGATTTGTGCGGACTTACAAACGAAGATCCAAGTTCCCGCTTTGGATGGACACGGACAGTCAAACAGGAATGGCGGAAGAATCAGCCGTTCAGAACCACTGAAAGTCACTTGAGTGATGTGGAAGCCTACGCGGAATTTGTGCTGCTGCACCCAAGTGAGGTCTATTTAAACAATCTGGAAGCACAGAAGCACTAAAATAATTCATGATTAGAAATGGGGCTACTGCCAATTTGTTCGCAACTTGTATATGCAGGGTGTTTCACGTAACTTGAGCCCAGGAACGAAAGAAAGCGGGAAGTTATAAATCGATGAAACCAAGAAGATAATGTTTACCTTCTTGTGGCGCTCCTGAGAACATTTTTTATTCTGCATGATTAGTTAATCAATTAATATGAAACGATTATTATTGACTTTAAGGTTCAGTGGGTTTAAGTTGAACAGGGGGTTCAGAAACAACTGATTGAAGTTTTTGTGCTGATATACCTCCTCCGTGCTCCCTTTTTAAAGCATATAAGGAAAGCTCGCTAAACATAAAAAAGAAAAACAAACATGAATTTGCTCACGCGCTTCCATATTAATGCGTTCTCAACCTTGTTTTCAACAAATGAACAAATTTCGAGATAGTAACGCGGCATGCTTCCTTCATTCAGACCGTGTTTGTCAGCGCTGAAACATGATATTGCAAAAGCGGAGTTGCATTTTTTTTACATTACGTGGGCTGCCTTTAAACTGAAAGAAAGGACCAAGTAAGAGATACGTGACTACAAAGAACTGGAACGGTGTTTTTTAAACCTCTTTAAAATTTGATGAACCGCCCTTCACGCTTAAGTGAAACTAAAAAATGGGCTTTTAAACCACTCTTCAGCACCGCTAAAATTAGCTAAATAAATAATTAGGCACAATTTAACAAATATTCTGAGCAGTCCCATACGAAGGCAAACATTATGTTGATTCAATAAGCTGCGATTCACTGCTTTTTTTAAACCCTTGTCGTAAGCTGCGTGAAACACCGTATGATAGCTGCGTACTCACGACGTGCTCCAGCAACCTTTTAGCCACACAATTATAGTGTGATATAATGCTATTGCAATGTGCACGATCTCAAGCGTATCACTCAAGGGGTTGATTGCCTTTAAGTAGTTTTTTTGTGGAGCTAACGAGACAAAAAAAATGGCGCTGTATACGTGTGGCTTCAGCCACAGATGTTCTGTGAATCAATGTGTATATTAAGAATCGAGGGTGTCGAAATCTACAGTTCAGAGCTATTCTCCTTCTCGGTCATATTAATAATTAATGTAAACACTTCTTAGTCTCCGTTCTCAAATGTTGTCCTTGAAAATCGCCCACAAATTACGCTAGCGTCTTATTTGCGTGCCTGATTTCAGTACGGAAGGAAGGGCGTTTATGAACGCTGAGCTCAAGCAGGGAGTTCAACCGATAGGTAGTGAATATGTATAACGTGTAACAGGCGGGTTTCTCTTACATAATGTAATCTATGTTTGCCACTGAAGGCTGGTTCGAGCCGTAAGGAAGCCTTCACGCCTTGGGGATTGACATTCAGTGAAAACGAACAAATGCCTAAGGAGGAGAAGAATTTTCAGGAAACAGGCGAGGTCTGCCGAACAAATGTCTAAAAACTAGTAGCTTTAGCATGGGAGTCGGTTTCAACGAGATGCAGCTGCTGTCTAGCACGTCTTATTATTATTCTTTTTATTCTTTTGTTATTCCTTTCGTTATTATTTTTTTATTCTTATTATCTTTTCCAATTTTTCCAGCAGTTACCTATGACTGCAGATTATTGCTGCGAGCGACTTTCTCTGTTGGTCATGAGAAAATATTTTTGGCACCCCTCTTTCGCAGCGCCAAAGTATGGACATCCAAATGTCTCTCATTCAGTGGTATAGATTCATTCCGATTCTGCTATGGCTTAGTTATGTGACAATGGCAGTACTTAAAATAAAGTTTACGTTCAGCAAAGCCGAAGGCTCTGTAGCGTATCATAGTCCGGCATGGTTTGTTTTAAAAATAATTAGGTTGGCCACGTACAGTATTTAGGAGTACACTATGCACAGGAATAGAGTACATCCGACCAAATTAAAGGTGTCAGTAAAAATTACATTTAGATAAACCCGAAGCCTGCAGTCGATCTGGAAACTTCTCTCAACAAAGACGCGACTCAAGCGAAAAGCGGAAAACGTTCATATAGCAACAAATAAACTTTGCAAAGGAAAGGAGAGAGTGGGCTCACCAGCCATGTGGCGCTTTTCTTCCCCAGAGTTTTTGAAATTGGGAAGCCTGTCCGATTCTTTTTTTTATTTCCGCATATGTCTAACTTAGATCATGGACTATCTTGTGCGAATAATTGTATTTTTGCGATTTTCACATACATTTCTAATCCTATTGTTCTTGATGAAACTTTCACCGCTTGCAAACGAGGACGGAATGAAGAAGCGCACCACGCGCGCCCACTTTCAACTGGTGTTTATTTATTGCGCGAACTGCATTTTATACAAGGTGGGTGCTAGAAAAAACACAGAAAACGAAACGAGTTACCACTCCGCATGTCACAAGAAAACAACGAGCTTACCGTTGATTATCATTCTTAAGAAAATCGAATTATTTTCCTGAGAGCGACATAGAAAGAATACTAACACAATTTTCCTTCAATTTTTATATGTTCCTGGCTTCAACAATCTCACGTCTAAGTTGCTTTTTGTTGCGGCTTATGACCGTGCATTCTCTAATCACGGCATGACACCAATACGGCTCGCACTGGAAACAGTGTTCGGCAAGATTTCCTTTACGGTTCTCCAATTTTCTCGTATGTTCCCTGAGACAGTCATTTACACACCGGCCGGTCTGGCCTACATAGCATTTACCGCATGACAGAGGCAGGGAATACACGACCCCTTCTTCACAGTGTACATGCTTCCTTTGGTGCTTTGTTGCGCACGTTTATTTCATTGCGCCGTATTGATTAGTCATCTTGCACAGCTTCGCGAGTTTATCGGGCGCTGAAAAAACTACTTTAACACCGGCTCGCTGCCCGATTTTTTTCAGATTATGCGAAACGTTATGAAGATATGGAAGCACTGCTACTCGTTTGTACTTCTCGGTTGGACTTTAACCGAGAGATTGTTTTTTTGTGGTCAGACTTTCCGCTACCGCTACTAACAGTGAATTGGGACTGCCTGCTTTTCGTAATCGTTCGACCTACTCGTTGAGAGCGCTTTTCGTCTTGTGGTCGCATGACTCGTCCAGCGAATTATTAAGGCAGCTTTTAGCAATGCTTCTTTTTACTAGTTTAGAATGGGCTGCTTTACAAGGAAATAATGGTTTGTTAGTTCTAGGAGCATAGTTCCAGCATGTGTGGCCTTCTCCGAAGGTCAGGCTGATGTCTAGAAAGCGGATTTCCTTGTCAGCTGGCGTTTCGTGTGTCACCTGCAGTGGGTTCTGCAACTCTTTAAAAAGTTCTATAGTTTCCGAGCATGCGTTCTGAAGGTCTTCTATGCCACTGTCCTTCGGTGAATGCTATGTAAACCAGACCGGCCGGTGTGTAAATGAGACTCGGGGAACACAGCAGAAACATGAAGAACCCTAAAGAAAACCTAGCCAAACACTGTTTGCAGCGCGAGCCGGATGGGCGACATCCCGTGCCATAAAAATCGGTTCACGCAATGATTCAACGCCAGTTCAATGTTAGCACGCGTGGTCTTCTTCCCGTTCGTCGTCGTTTGTAAGCGCTAAAGGTCACGAACAGCCGCTCTGATCTACAGTTCTTGCCTGCAGCTCATGCTAGATACATTTGTTATTTCCGTGTATCCTCGGGGTGCGGTTTAATAGGCTGTGTCAATGAGGTGATACTCTACATGCAACTTTCCAGACATGCCTGAGGGCCGCGGAAAATCTATGATTACGCCACAATTGGGTAGTATTGCTAGCACCTGCTCGGTCAAATTCAGCTTCTACATACCTGATGATCGTGAGTATGCTTTTTGCCTAAAGTACGTTTTTTGCTGAAAAAATTGTTTTATAAAGCTTCTTTTTTTCTCCGTTATTTATTCATTTAACAGCGATTTTTTTAGTAAAATAGAAATCTAAAACGAGATTCTGGTGGCGGACGGAAGATTAGTTGCAGCATAAAACAACCCGTATTAATAGTACATCAGGCGTATAGCTTCACAAAACACTGAATCGATAGCATAGCCAAAAAGTTTGCTAGAAAGTGGCCAAGAAAACCGCCGCGACAGCCCAGTGGTTATGGTCGTCGGCTGCTGACCTGAAAGATGCGGGTTTGATACCGGCCGCGGCAGTCGCATTTCCATAAAAGGAGGTGAAATGCTAGAGGCCCATGTGCTATGCGATGTCAGAGCACGTTATAGAATTCGAGGTGGTAGAAATTAGTCCGGAGCCCTCCTCAGTCTTTAAACCCTACAAAAGCTAACCAGTATGGACATAAGCGCAGATTTCTCCAGTAATAACCCACAGCTTTTCGAGGCGAAAAGACAAATGCGGCGATAACATTCCCGGTGAGCCGAATGAGCGATGAAAATGAAAATGAAGAAAAATTGGCAGTGGCTTAGCTTGGGTATGCCAGGATATACCGAGCGAAAGCTATGGCATAGCTTGGTTAGCCATTGTTAATCTTTATTGCAAGTCCAGGTTGGTCTAGTTGTCTGGCTAGTTGTTGTCACATGGTTCGTCACGCAGTTGGTCACGTGACCAGTCACGCGGTTTATCACGTGGAGCGGTGCGACCACGGTAAGAATGAGAGCACGGCGAAATTGCGAGTTTGTGACCAATGTAGTTTTCGCTACAAAAGTGGATTGCAGGAAAGGAAATAACACAATAACTGTGTTACATATATCGGTGGACACTCGAACCGCGCTGTAAGAGAAGGGATAAAATAGGGAGTGAAAGAAGACAGGAAGAAAGAGGGGCCGTAGCGGAGGTCTCAGGAATAATTTCGACCGCCTGGGGGCCTTTAACGCTGCCTTAGGAATATTTTTACTTGCATTCAAACAGTGTATATAGAGAAATTTTAATGCAACCCATAACCAACCAACTTTCTTTACGGTTATTAGGAGCATATTCCCAGCAACCTTCCGAAATGTGACTACCGTCATTAAATCGAATCACGCTGATAGACATATTTTATATTTCATTCCTTGCACATAACAGTTCCGTCAGGCACAACCAACCGACAATCTTCCGACAATATACTACCGTCGATCAGCAGTGTCACGTTCACAGAATATTTTGACACTTCATACCGTCGACATAACGACGGTTAGGTCAACAACAACTTACCGAAAATCTTCTGAGAACTGGACATAGTTATTGAACTGAATTGTTTTCACACAAATTCTTTGTACTCCATATGGCCGACATAACGAAATTTGTAAATCATGTCTACAACAATATATGACATTTGTTCCATCCTCCTTATGACGCTGTAAAAGTACTTCATGATACCACTATTATAGGATGAGCAGACAAGAATAGGGGAATAAAGGGCTCGCTATTACAAACATGTAAAGAAAGCCAATGATCTCGAAAACCAAAGAAGGCATATATGAATTGAGCTTTTTTAATTTATGTTCTAGATCGATGAAAAATTAGCAGTTCTACATCAGAGTCATTTTATGCCTGACAGGTGGTAGATAGGAAAGTACAAGAAAAGCAATCACTTGCCTCGAATAAAATCTGAACCTACGACTTCCAAATTTCGCATCCTGTGCTCTACGAACTCAGATACGCTGCGGCTATCCTATCGTATAAATTCACGGCTATTTATCTTTCGCGTGTCAGCGAACCTTGAGAGTATTCACCAGCGCCACCCTCGTGCATAGTGGCGGCCAAAGGACGTCCTTTGTCAAGGATAGTGTCACGTGGCACGTATAGGTGACAGCTGTGCGAGAACCCTAATATACAACCTATGGCAACAAAATTTCCTGGACCGATGGCTTCTGTAAGCTATTCAGTACACACGGGTAGTTAAATGAGGGGCTAGTTATTTTCGTCTTGTTCCTAATAAATTGTCTTTCAGGCATAAAATGATAGCACTACTAATTTCCTATTGATCGATACCAAAAATGAAAAAAAAATGGCTCTATGTTTTCCTTGGTTTCGGAGACTGTTGTCTTCCTTCCTATTTATATTGTAGAATGTTTGCTAAGAATGAAAAAAAGCCATTGGCACTGTGTGGCATCAGCACTGAAAACACTGAAGCAGTGTAAATGTGGGTTTATATAAACTGTACTCGAGGATATACAGAAAGAACGATAAAGAGGAAGTGACCACTTGTGCTAATGTCAAACTCTTGCGTGATAAAAAGTCAAATAATTTTGATATCACATTAACACGCATTAACGGTTTAGGCAACCTTAGAACGGCTGAGTCTGACGTCCCGGTGCGTGGAATTAGATTACAGCGATGTTCAACATGATACAAGGGGAATCAAAGCCAGAAAGTTTTTTCTTGTAAAACGGCTTTAATAAAGATAACATAAAAGTTCCATGCCTTAGAATGTTATGATCAGGCAGTGCGCGTATCCCTGCCGATAATACAGACGATCTTACCTACTACTGGTCGTTCGCCACACGCGGCCGCGCTGTTCATGTTTCTCTCGAGCTCCGTACACGATCTAAGCAAGAGTGAAAGCCTGTCGAATTGTGGTACTTTCCACAAGCTTTGGAAGTTATGCGCCAACGAGGTAGATAAAAGAATACTAGTAATTTTGGTACCTAGTGGATAAACATGGACGTATTAATTCTTAGCACAATAATGTTTAAGAGCTAGAGAAGGTTAAAAAACAAAACTAAGCAGGGGACAAGGCACAGGAAAGAATCAAACAGGAGGAGCTCAGCTCTCAATACACAGGGGGGGGGGGGGGGGGCGCACTCTTTCTTAGACAGTAGCCTAAGAACCTTGCCTTGTTTTTCGTAGCAGCCATGAAGCTTGAGCACAAGGCGCATTGCTCTTCGAATTAAAGGTGACACAAAACAGAGCCCCATTTAGAAGAAATGAGTTACAAAAATGAGGGATGAGGGGATCTCAGCAAACAGGACGAGCTCAGCTCGTTTTGTTTTCTTTCTCTTTTGCGTGTTGTCCCCTGCTCAGTTTTATGTTTTGTAATCATTTCATGCCAACTAGCCCCTCATCGCTCACTTTTGGAGCTATAAAATACTCATTTTTGTGCAGCAAGTGCCCGCCTTGTCTTTGGAATTGTTCCACCGCCGAAGGCCTACGCCGATTATAGAAACGTCGTTCCTCTTGCTGACTTGAGAAGGCAGCCAAAAGCTGGAACAGAGTGGAGAAGCCTTGCAGTAATGACTGGAAAATGGGACGCAGGAGCTCGGGTAAGCATTGGGTGCTTGACACTGCGAGAGAAAAAGTTTTTTTGAAAATAGATTCAGGCTCAGGGACTCTTCATGTTTCACGCGGGCAGTCCTTATACATTTGCGATGCATTTTGATAATGCAAGGAGTTTGATATTTCTGTCGGTATTTAAAGGGGAACACGACTGCTGCTACCGAAGGTAGCAGAACTAGATAAAGTTACCGTGTTGAGGTTAATGTAAAGTTCAGGTTAATGTTTCAGTTACTGAACAATTCGCTCTGACCCTACTATAAGCCTATATAAGCTTCCCGCCCCGGTTGGCTCAGATGGTAGGGCGACTGCGCCGGTGAAGCGGTGGTCCCGGGTTCAAACCACGGATCAGGACGAATTCTTTTTTGTACTACGAAGTTTATGAGAAAGCCCCATAGCTTTCCTTTGTAGCCGTATGGCTGCGCTTGGGTGGATGCCAATGAGTAATTACTCTCTCATTAGTGTGAATGTGTAGTATGTGACACCTGTTGAAGGTGTAGGCACGAACTCTGCCGTAGCTGAAATGCTTGTAAATCATTCCTAAACAATGTGAAGGCGAGTGAAATATCGGAATGTAACGAAGTGGAAGGCACTGATATCTCTGCGGAGAGCTTATAACCATTTTTTAGGCACTGAGCGCATTTTCTTAGCAATCGGTATTGGCCTGTCGTCATCCCACAAGAAGGTATCGTGCCTACCAATTTATCCCCGTCTGTCCGAAAATGAAAAAACAGGCCAGACGGAGCAAGGAAGAGCAGTGGGAGGCAGGGTGGCTCTACCTGCGAGATGGGAAGAGGGCGGTGTGGCATTAAGTTGAATTTCAATGAGGAAACTCTTGGAGTGGCTTATGCGCTCGTTTTGTGGCGATCTGCACTTTTATTTGCACAGCGTGTTTTGAATATCTGCAGGATCGCCATTCTTAGTGTATCGCAGGTCGTCAGCGAAGGCGCCCTCCCGCACAAAGAAGACGTATAGCAACCTCTAGTGTTTCGTATTCACATATTCGGACTGCTCGTGCTATTTCCCGCGTCGTCGCCTTGAGAGCTGCTGAGGTTATTAGGTTCGCTAAGATCGACATGCAGGTTTGTTGTTTCGACATGACTCTACACTCTAAACGCGAATTAGCCTACATTGGGCTAAAAAGGGAGCAAGCTGTGCTCTAGTGTTCTTTATTTTTTGGGCAAGGTAATGCTGCCCTATCCGTGTGTACGTTTCCATCACTAAATATAGGGAATACTTACAGTTGGCCACCGTAGCACATTGTTATCTCAATATATGAAAACTTCTAGCAGTTTCAAAGATTTTAACCCAGGTCTCAATCTCCTCTATTTGATAACCTCAAGGTCTCTGGCTCCACGATTAAAAGCCTCCTCCCATTTTTAACTGCATAAAGTTACAATGCTTTGAAGTGGGAATAAGCCTCCGCGGCCAAGAGTATGCATCCTCTATATTTTGTGATTGCAATCTACTTCAGGACTTGGACACCATTCCCTTGCCCCTAAAAGGTAGTGCGCTAGAGGTAACCTTACTTCGTCTTTGCTCTCCTATAGGCTAATTCATGTTCAAAGTGTACCATGACGCCTCAGCGTGGCGCCGCGGTGGCTCAGTGGTTTTGGCATTCGGCTGCTGACCCGAAAGACGCGGGCTTGATCCCGGCCGCGGTGGTCGAATTCCGATGGAAGCGAAGTTACAGAGCACTGTGTGTTGTGCGATGACAGTGCACGTTAAAGAAACCCAGGTGGTCGAAATTATTCCCGACCCTTCACTACGGCACCTGTTTCTTTTTTTTTAATCTGTCAGTCTCTCCTTTATCCCTTCCCTTACGGTGCGGTTCATGTGTCCACCAATATGTGAGACAAATACTGCGCCATTTCCTTTCTCTAAAAAGCAATTTTACAATTTTCCGCCTCAGTGTACACACGATCACAACAAAAAGACGGCAGTCAAACAGCCTGTGTTGCAACGTTTCTGTTCTTTGTTTGCTTCGAAGTCATGGTGCTACGGAGGAAAGGGGAAAATATGGGCTGCTGGAAAATGAATGGAGCAGTCATCGAAAGAAGGGTCATATGAAATGTGAAAACCTTCGGTTCGAGTCGAGAGCGGCTCCATTGGGGGCCTTGCTTGCAGGTGGCGGATGCTTTGAGGATTGTCTCTGGCTTGGACATCTACAGAGTCTTGCGTCCAGTAAGCAACTCTCTTTTCCAGCTAACCAACCAGGGTCATCACGATTGCGAGCAAGGTAGGCGAGACGGCGCTAGAAATCCAGTTCGAAGCTTTATGTTGACGCAGGAGGTTTATCACGGGCAGTGTTTACTTCTTTCCACTTGCGCAACCCTAAATTGCCAAGTGTTTTTATTGCTAAACACTCTAGTTGGTCTTATATAACTGTTGGCGAACTGCAGAACGTTGTGAGCTCAGCATTGCCAGAGGTAATCGCAAAGCCCCATGGGTCTCAGAGTGCTGTCATTGCTTTTGTGTGCCATTTGTACAAACGCGCTGCCATTAAATGCAGGAAGGAGCTCATCGGGAATTTTCGCTGTTTTGTTTTCCAAACGACACTTTTTCACTTTCCTGAGTTCGTTCTATAAGATGGTCTTGTGTGGCTGTCTAGCACATATATGTTACAGAAACCTTACGTTATACAGAGGATGCTATACACTAGTTGGGAAAACTTTTTTGAGTCTGCTTTAGGGCTCTTGTTCTGACGGCATATGTGGCTCATTGAGCCTCACCATAATAGTGTGGCCAGTAGCAGAGCCCTTTCGGTCCGAATATTTCAATTACGCATACGGACACACGTTTTGGGGTGCTTTTAGCCTCACGAAGACGAAATGGCTAAAGGGGTAAAGGCACAAAATTTCGAACGCAAGCACAAAATATGATTTGTTTCATGGAAGTGAGCAGATGTCTTTTATCAAGTTTCATTTGTAGGCGTTGAGTTCAACATAATTTAATCTGATTTTGAATGTAGTCTGAGCAGCTGCTCGGTATTTCCGTCAGCATCAAGTGGATTTCAAGGTGCAACTGCGCCATTTATTTTGACACCATCGAACCCAGTGGTTGCTCTCAGGAGAAACCAGTGCTTTCCGGCGACAGCGACTTTTGTGTTGTTTGTGTTAGAATTTTCGGGTAGGAGAATGTAATGAAAACGTGCCACACGTAGTGAAAATCGCGGAAACCCCTTAGCTTCTCACCGCCCAGTAGTGCGCAGGACAGCCGATAGGACCGTTGGGATGCTTGAAGTTTCTGACGGTATATTTGCAGGCAGTACGTTAGTGCTGTGGTCTGAGCAGCCGCTCGGCATTTCCGTCAGCATCAAGTGGATTTCAAGGTGCAACTGCGCCATTTATTTTGACGCCATCGAACCCAGTGGTTGCTCTGAGGAGAAACCAGTGCTTTCCGGCGACAGCGACTTTTGTGTTGTTTGTGTTAGAATTTTCGGGTAAGAGAATGTAATGAAAACGTGCCACACGTAGTGAAAATCGCGGAAACCCCTTGGCTTCTCACCGCCCAGTAGTGCACAGGACAGCCGATAGGACCGTTGGGGTGCTTCAAGTTTCTGACGGCATAAAATAAAGGCACAGTTCAGGTGCTGGATGTCTTAAGTAGGTGACAAAATATGCTGAACGGCCGACTCTATTAGTAAGCAACGATAGATAAAGACAGGTGGGGGGGAAGTGCCGGGGTGTTAACCAGACATGCTTCCGGTTGGCTACCTTGCACTGGGGAAGAGAATGAGCGGATTAAAAAGGGAAGAGAGAAGGAACGGCAAACACAGTCACAATCTGTCAATCAAGGCAGCTGTTCGTAAAAAAAAAAACTATACAGTGCCTTGTAAGCCTTGATGGCAATATACTGTTGTGGTCACGGACCGAGGATCTTTTCCTCTATGAAAGGGTGACGATTCCGGCGGTCCAGAGCACAACACAGTTTACGTCTTTCGTTCACAAATACAGTTCACTCACACAGGAGATGACGGATTGACTCTTTGCAGACACAGTTTACAATACAAGGGCTATCGGCCATCCCGATCCGGAAAGCATAATGATTTGTGAAGGCAACGCCGCGCCATAGACGACACAGCAATGTTGATTCGCGACGCGCTATGTCACATGGAAGACGTAGGCGCACTCCAGGGTCCTATACCTTGAGGCGACGGTTGCAGAACTCTCCCGTGTTCCACGCTGAAAGTGTGAGCTTCAGCGCCCAAGAACGAAGCCCACACGCTGCGTCAGCTCTCGTTACAAGGATATTGACAGGGATCTCGTCATTGTTGGCAGAACGGGCACCCTCGTGTTCCCGTGCAGTGTCCTGCAAACCACTGGAAAATTATGTAATGTCCTTTCAATGTGGCGCCGTGGTACACCTTGCGGATTTCTGCAACGAGTTGTTCGTGTGACGCATGGCGTAGTGCAGCTTTGTCACGGATCCCTGGAGAACACTCGGACCGAAAGAATGGACTAGGTGACAGATGAACCCACACAGACGCACTTTTAAACATCCTACGTTACACGAACAATAACACACAAAACTAACAAAACTAACACAAAACACAAATACTACCAATACACACGACCCCGGAACACTACTACTAGCGTCTACTATTAGCGGTCTGCGTTCGTGCTCACGGTTCGCTGCTGATGGAGCGTTGCATGGGTCCAGTAGCCGGCGTCGAGGTGGCGTTCGAAGTGCTCAGGCTGGCATCGCTGGCAGCGTCGTTGGCGGCGTCGTACAAGCTCCCGGTGAAAGTGCCCGTGGAAGTGATGCTGGTGATGTTGGCTTTGTGGGCACCACCCAGATGGATGGCAATAGCGCTGGAGACACCCTTGGCCGTAGCAGGTGGTTGCGTCATTCATTGACTCCCCGGAGCGGGCTCAACAACGGCAGGAAGTCCACGGTGCGGCGCCGTAGAACGCGAGCTCACCGAAGCAGTAGCCGGCGTTCCTTTCTTTCAGCCGAGGTGTCCATGACCCGCCCACTTCTCTGTTCTTCCCCCCCCCCCCCCCCGTACCTCACTCACCTCGCGCTTTTATAACGTTGGCGTTGGTACACGTCATCCTTGTCGTCGTCCTCTTCATTTCTCCACTAACCCCCTCTTCCCATCTCACCGAATACTTCTTAATCTTCTTTATTCTTCGGTTAATACACGTCATCCTTATCGCCATCCTCGTCGCCTTCTTCAAACCTCTTTTGTTCGTACTTCTATTTCAAACTCCCTATTATATGTGACAAGGTTGCAGGCCTTGATGGGCTGCTTACTGTCCGTGAAAACTGTCCAGTCATGCGTAGATTCTTGACTGATGAACTGAACTGCAGCCCCTAGGGCAGCTAGTTAGGGGAGATAAGCAGTCCTCACCTCAATTAAAATAGACCCGGCCGGTAACACCCCAGACCCGGCAGAACTTGTTGAGTTTACTGAGCCATGTATACATGTATGCGGTGACTATATGGTTAGAATACACATATTTCAATGCAATTGTTTTAGAGCAGGCAATGATAATTCAGATTTCAAGTAACCAACGACACAAACTTTTGTCGCCCTTGTGCTTATCGTGTGTTGTGCTAACTTATTGCGCGGAAATATGCACCAGAGGTGGCGTGGCCGTAACTGACTGCCCTTTGAGGCTATCTATGGGCAGTATTTTCTGTCATGCGCAAGACGTGTATACCGCCTAGTGTAAAGTCCTCCAACCAACAGCAAACCAGATCATCCACGGGGAATCTCTAGACATAAAGACCGATAGTGTGAGGTTTGTTTTAACTGGAAATATGTAAAAGATGACTCTACGATTCACAAAAAAAGTGGGAATAAAGTTTATTGAAGCAGAAATAGAGATAGACATCATAGTCTGACAAGTTATCGCTGGAGTTGTCACTGCTAAGCCAGGAGGAAAACAGTCGCAATTCCTTCAAAAAAGCTTATTGCGCTAATTAAACGTCTGCATCTCTATCTCGCAACTTCGTCAAAACAGACTTCGTTTCCTCTAGAACTTTCCAGCCCTCCTGACTGAATTTTTTAGACAACAACGCGATGGCCTAGGGCGATGCGGCAGTTGCTCCAACGTTAAGAATAGGGCTGTTAAGCGCCCTGGCAAGAAACAAAACAAAAAACAGACTAAAAAAATAAGCACTCTCAGGCAGGTTTGAAGAAGATAATAACCAAATAAACTGAAAAATACTTATCCTAGCTCGGTCCTCCCCGGGCCCAGGAGCGATCAGCGATAGAATGGAAATGCTCCTACAGTTAACCAATCGTTCGAAAGCGCGCTCGAGTGTAGGTAACACTGCTTCCATAAAAATGTTAATACCTGTACGGTCTCCACTTGCACCATAACGTACTTTTTAAATGCACTGAAGCAGCTGTGCGCTCGTTGCACAAAACTTCCCGTCCATGCTGAGAAAACTTTTTCCAGCGTAGCCACTTGTCCTTCCACTTGCGGGGTGTGTACCCTGTACGGTATTATTTGATAGCTGTTTATGTGCCGCAGCTTTCCTGTTTAGACAGTGGTTTGTTTGAGATAGGGTTTCTCACAAGTCTTTTTTTCGCAGTTTTTCTTCGAAGCCAATACCGTAGGCGTGAGAGTGCACCGAGTCCAGTACCTGGACTGCCACCCGGATCCAAAAAGGATGCTTTGTATGTACACGCCTCACATACGCTTACTTAATTTTTCTGTTGTAAATAGCTAGGGCGCGAAAGAAGGTTATTTGGTTTTTGTATGCTAAAGTAGAAAAATTAGCATGAGCATGTGCGATATGTTTAAACTATCTCTGCATGTAAATAATGTTCTTTTACATAAAAACAGCGTTAAGTGAGTCCGTCATTATTGACTACTCTGACAACAGAAAATGCTTCCAACTACATTACTGTGAAAAGTGTTGTTATTTTGCCATTGTTATGTCAAACGGGGGGTGTTATCGGATGTGCTTGTGGTAAAGGAACCACTGCAATATCAGAAATGTAATGTTATTTTTCGTAAAATTTTTACTTCCTAAATATAGTCGCTTTAAGAAAATTTAGCCATTTTAAGAAAAAGCCATTTTAAGAAAATACTTGTCATAAGTGAACATCTTCAGCCTGCTCAGTAGATATGTTCGGGCATATATCGATTTACCCAATGTTAGAACGATATACGGCTGCATCCCATCATGAATTGTGAGTCCGTGTTGCTAAGAGCAAGAAGTTCTTATGCCGCGAGAGGAAGCTTCGACCAGAGGCCTAGTGTACACGTTCCCATACTCTTAGTGGCCAAACTAAAGCCTGAATAAGAGGAAACAACTTTTATCCACTGAACTTTTATTTCAATAATTTCTGTAAAGATAGCTGTTTGGCAACAAACGTCAATCGGAATTTTCATTTGATATTGATATGCAAATTTCTGCCAATTATTCACATTTCCCTGGCACTGAAGGTGGTCGCAATTAGGCCTTTAGTTTTGACACTAAAAGAACTGTAAAGCCATTGACGTACCTATCTGCTTTGCTGTACAGTCTTTTGCATCGGCAAGTTGATATCGCAACACTCTATTTCTAAACCACCACAATTCTTTCACATAGATGTTAGAAAATCTTTTCTTCTTGCATGCAATTATCCTTCTACTTCCAACTGCAGACAAGTTTTCCTGCCAGCCCATTAATGTAAACGGTTAAAATATAATTTTTAAATCTATGATAGAGTTGCAGTATCTACTTATTTCTTCAGTATCGTGCGACAGGGTTTTTGGCTGTCAATTTAACGATCACACTATGCACTGCATGATCTCATAACTTGTCTTTACAATGATCAGAAAAGTACATTTTAATTCGACTAGCTCCCCCGTGACTGATCGTTCAGCAGGCATTGCACAGGGTTCCATTTTGAAACATCTATTTTAGATATTGCACGAGATAATCACAGGTAGGAAAGAAACATTACGTACACATTGTAGTCGTTCTGCCTTGTTAAGGAGTCTACTTTTATTTAAAAACAGAATTTTATAACCTAGAAAAAACAGAAAATAAGCACATATGGCTACCATGAGCCGATTGTTTAAGTGAAACTGGCCATAAAGCCTTCTGTTTTATTTTGTAATCAATCAAACTTAATGTTTAATTCAGCGTGGCTGCCTTCAAAAGAAACCGCGGCGCATCTGGAGAGGCCCTCTTCAAGGTCCACCGGCCGAAACTTTCTCCTGATCCCGGTTATGTTAGATTTTGGTGACTTCCAATTGCTCATAACATATTCAGCATATAATGATATAAAGTAAATTCAGTGCACTTTTTTTTTACTTCATTCAACTGTTAGGCAGTACCGTGAAAACCCTCTAATGAGGGCGCTAATAACACGACCATTGTCAAATTTAAAAGCGGGATATTTCGAAACGTTTGCAAGGTGTACAGAGGCTGAATCTGAAGTTTTATTGCTGTTGCTTTAGCCTTCTTTATTACAATATTTTCAACAATTTTGCTTTCATATGAGGCAGTAGAATCTACCTCTTCCTAGCTTTTGCCAAGATGCGTGCCGTTAACTCTGCGTAGGCTTTATATCGTTGACTCTCAGGTACTGTATGTCTATTCCCATCAGAAGGGCATATACATAACCTTATTGCCATAAAAACAGTGCAGAAAACAGTTGGATGTAGCAATGGCGCAGAACTGTGTGATACAACAGGGAAAATATATTTGTTGTTCCATTTTCAGGGAATATTTCTGGAAACAAAACATGGTACTCATCAAAGCCCTTCGCCAGCGGATGGACCCCGCAACATTCACGTGGCTTGTTGCATTGGATTTACTTTTCTGGGGCTGCGGCCAACACCCTAGAGTGGCTGCCCGAGGACACAGGTTTGAGATTCGAGGAGTCGACTCTTTATATGCATAAAAGAGCTCACAAATCGTGTCATACACTGCGTTAACCTCCATTCACCCCGTCCGATGGTAAAGTGTCCTTCCTCAGTGTTCGGCTCTTGCCTACATGATTATAACCTATTGAGAACGGCGAGCTTCCTAGAAGTGCAGGCATCAACTACCCTAGAGAAGATCGGCTAAACTCGACTTCGAGGGACAAGCAAAGTGGTTATCTCTCGAAGCATAATTTATTTTAGTAGCGGAACAAATTACGCCGATATGAACGTCATAACATTTAGAAAAACTGCATATCACTAGCGTTATTTCCTAATGCTATCACGCCAATCAAGGCCGAAAATAAATGTGAATTTGTATTGATCTAATGAAGTTTTAGAATCAGTGCTGAGAAGGCTTCTTCACTCATGGTCAAGTGCAGGGTTTTGTCATTAGTCTAGCCGAGGACACAACCTTGCACTATCAGTGTGTGCCCTGTGTACCCTGCAAGTAATGGCCAACGGACATGTGGAAAAGCGATCATCCCCCTTTGTTCTCTCCCCTTTCTACCTCTCCCTCCGTTCCTCTTCCCTCGTGTAGGGTAGCATACCGGGCGCTGCCTAGTTAACCTCGCTGCCTTTCTGTTTGTATTTCTCTTTCTCTCTCTCTCTAGCCGAGGACACCCCGTAAGTAGTCAGAAATACAGCATTAGCAAGGAGAATCAACACGACCTGGTTTTTTTCTAACGGTGTCGCGGGTGCAAGCTGTGGAGGCAATGGCCGGCCGTTAAATATGGCAGTCCAGTTTCACGGGGGCATGGCAAGCGCGACCGTCAACAAGGGTGGCTTCAGTGAACGGTTGTTTTTTGTATTAATGTTGTTCGCGTTTATTGAATTTAGCGCACGCGGAACGTTTAACTCCCTTTGTTAGCAAAGCATTAGGTATTAATAATCAAAAAATAATTTAGCTCTTCAGATGGCGTCCTTATCAATTTTATTTGGCATTTTTCAGAGAATATATACTTGATCGAAAATGATGACCGCCGGTGTAGTCACAATTTCGCCTGGCCAAACCTGAACCATTTCGTTAATTTTTCGTTAAACACCGTCACATGACCTACTGCCTGCATGTAAAGAAAAAGTTCAGAATAATCGACTGTTGGTCGAGTTGGTGCATGACTCAAAGATACAAGGCGCAAAAGTAGACAGGACAAACGCAGAAGGAACACGGACAAGGCGCTTACTGCAAATGTAGTTTATTGCACGAACTCGCCTTTTATAGCAAGGTGCAAGAAAAAAAAGAGCAACCAAACAAAATACACGCATGACTGTGACGCTAGTTGCATCTATATCAATTCGCACTCTCGGCCAAAAACACAAGCTCTTTTTTTTGTCAAATTTACAGAGGGGGTTCTCACACATACCTCACCTTATTTTTTATTAGAAAGGCTTCAACTGTTTCTCTGCTGTCACTTTCTTTATGCTTACCAACGACAAATGCATCGGAAAACTTAGGAGTACAATCTTTGCACCTCCTGCAGCGCTCAGCAAGGTGGCCTTTCATGGTTATTTTTGTACGTCGTTATGATGCTCAAGCAGGCGTTCGTTAAAACATATTCCAGTTTGTTCGATATATTCTTTGCCGCAAGACAAAGGAATACTGTACACAACCCCTACCTCACACGGGGCAAAGGGTTTACGGTGTTTTTTGCGGCAGCGCTTAGGTGATGCCCCTTCAGAATTTACCTTCGCGCACAGTCTACCGAGCTTTACAGGTGCAGAGAACAACACTTCCACGCCAATCCTGCTTGCAGTTCTCTTCACATTTTGGCTAACACCATGCATGTATGGAATGACGACTGTCTTCTTATTGTTGTTGTCGCGTTGATCGGACTCCCTTTCCTGACGCTTCTTCTTCAACATACTACAAGCCACGCCGTACAACAATTGATACCCAGCAGCTACAAGGCGCAAGACTTGACTTTCAAAACTATCGGTTTGAAGATGATAGCATGACTTCTGAATGACATTCTTAAAGTACAGGCTTATGATGCCCCTCTTCACTACTTTGGAATCAGCAGAATCACTGGGAAGGAGGAGTTTTTTGGCCTTCCATCTATCTACAAAAACAAGGTGCGTGCATTGGTTTGTGCTTGCACCAATCTTGAGCAATATATCAGCCTAGCAGGTTTGGGAATCCCGAGAATATTTAGGTACTTTGACGATTATTAGGTCGTTCTGGATGCGTACAATGACTGTTCTGCTTCTACTGCTACTGTTTCTATGCTTAAAGAGAGCCTCCAACCTCCAGTTCTAGCATTTGAAGCTTCATGAAAATGATAGCATGCACTTCCTAGACCACTCTTCGCTTCTCAGCGCATCATGTCTGCCGGTGCTATGAGCCCAGAGCCAGAAAACTCCATCCTCCCCAATGATTCTGCTCATTCCAAAGTAGTGAAAAGGGGCATTATCAGCCTGTGCTTTAAGAATGCCATTCAGAAGTCATGCTATCATCTTCAAGCCCATAGCTTTGAAAGTCAAGTCTCGCGCCTTGTAGCTGCTGGATGCCAATTGTTGTCCGCCGTGACTTGTAGTATGTTGAAGAGGCGCTAGGAAAGGGAGTCCGATCAACGAGACAGGAACAATAAGAAGACAGTCGTCCTTTCGTACAAGCATGGTGTTAGCCATAATCTGAAGAAAATTGCAAGCAGGATGGGAAGCATGGGAAGCAGGATGGAAGGATGGGAAGCAGGAAAGGAAGGTCTGTTCTCTGCGCCTGTAAAGCTCGGTAGACTGCATGCGAAGGTAAATTCTGAAAGGGCATCACTTAAGCGCTGCCCCATAAAACACCGTGAACCCTTTTCCCCGTGTGAGGTAGGGGTTGTGTACAGTATTCCTTTGTTTTGCAGAAAAGAATACATCGGAGATATTAGAAGATGTTTTAACGAAGGCCGGCTTGAGCATCATAACGACGTACAAAAATAACCATGAAAGGCCACCTTGCTGCGCGCTGCAGGAGGTGCAAAGATTGTACTCCTAAGTTTTCCGATGCATTTGTCGTTGGTAAGCATAAAGAAAGTGACAGCAGAGAAACAGTTGAAGCCTTTCTAATAAAAAAAAATAAGGTGAGGTATGTGTGAGCACCCCCTCTGTAAATTTCACAAAAAAAGGGCTTGCGTATTTGGCCGAGAGTGCGAATTGATATAGGTACAGCTATCGTCACAGTCATGCGTGTATTTTGTTTGGTTGCTTCTTCCTTGCACCTTGCTATAAAAGGCGACTTCGTTCAATAAACTACAGTTGCAGTAAGCGCGTTGTCCGTGTTACTTTTTCCTTCTTTCTGTCTACTTTTGCGCCTTGTATTTTCGAGGATGTAAAAAAAGCCATCTTAAAAACCACATCCGATACCAGTGATCTCAGGACAGCAGTCTGTAGAGGACTGAAATTTATTAGTAGGATCCAAGAGCGATTCAATGGTGAAATCACCGCTGCGTAACCACTCCCGGATGTCATTCTCTGCCAAATTCAGCTTTTACCATGCGGTTTAATGTTATATTTCTCGTCGACAACTATACCAGTATTCACTGAGAACACACCAACCATACATAAGCCTTAATGATCGCCTGTCGTTTAGCGCTACCATGAATCTCAGCCACTGGCCACTAGGAAACGATGGCAAGCAGTCTTCGTGGGTTTGAGTTCATATGCGCATCTGCTTGGCCGGGAAGCAAACCTCAGCACTTTTATTTAGAGTGCAGCTCTCACCAGCCCGTTCCAGCATTCCGCGTCGTAGTCGTCGGCGTAGTCGGCGTAACACGCTACCAAAGAACTGCGCATAGCAGAGCGAAACTCCGCTTGCCTCGGTCAGACCGGGAAGGATGAACAACCGGAAGGCGGCTGCCACTGGAAGATCCCAGAAGGTGGCTAGCACCATATCGCAAAAATAAAATATGTGAAGAGCTGCGCTCAAATTTCGCATTACCGGCTATCATTATCGTCTGTAAGATGGTTTCTCTGCAACCATCTTGTCACGCCCGCCCTCATCGCTCATCGTCCGCGCTGGTCTTGCTAGTTCACGATCGGGACGATCGCTCGGCAGCTTCAAGGCAAGTGAAGGACTGGAAGACGATAAATTGCGCAGATCTCTCGGGGTGCTGTGCTCGCGCTAGGTCTGCAGCTAATTAATATCGTCACGATCTCTCATCGCGTCTCGTTCTTCTGCTTGCCGCCACCTAACATTACTAAAAAGCATATATTCTGAACTCCGTGAACAACGGAATGTTAAGTGTCATTATATAACAACTGGTCTATGCATAGAACCCTTCTTGCACGCTCTGAATCTGATTGCATATCACTGCCCTCTTACGATTTCTTTCACATGTCAAATGCACTGTTCATTTATTTACTGCGAACCTATAGCGGCACTTTACCATTACAGTACAGAATAAATGCAGTAAAAAATGCCCACATACTACAGGTAATTATGAAAAATACAACTGTAGTTTAGAGATTTTAAACGGGCAATAGTGTCAATACATTGAACAGAAAATTACATGCCAAACCAAATAAGACCCAAAGACGATCAATGCAATTCATGTGGCAAGATATGCGTTAAAATGCGCTATGTCGTGTGCACAGTTCTCCGCCCGCAGTGCATAGGCTGCAAAAGCTATTCCGCAGTTTTTCTATGCACGTGCCTGTTGTTGAGTCTAAGCACGCATCGCATGATGGTTGACCTGGCAGATGGTGGGTGCAAAATGGCTTCTAAAGCTAAATGCCTCAAGCAACAACGTCGAACCCAGCGCATAGACTTGCGGGTCACTGTTCTCCTCTCCACTTAGCCACCATGTCCTTTTACCTCTCCGACACTTCTGTACCTTCCTTTTCTTTCTAAATTGACCGCGCACTCTCGGACCTACTGCCTTTATCACGCCACGCCTTTTCTTCCTCACCGCACCTCCTAATCTCTGCACTCCCCTGACTGACCGCCCGGTACCATTCTGACCATGTATCCGACTGTCGTCTCTGCATTCCTCTCCCCGGCATCACACCCCACCAGACGGGCAGGTTTTGAGAAGATGGCAGTAGCAATACAAACACACTGAAAGAAAACAACTACGAAAGTTGTATTTCGCACAAGTGAAAAGACTAAAATTTCACGGAATGATCAGGCGTCTGATATGGCAACTCTGGGATAGCACAGCGACTATGCGACTGGGCTCTCTTATTTCGTAAGAAACAGGTGAGGACGACTCAGCACTGCCGCGCTTCGGCGTTATCGCTGGTGGCTAGAGCGCGAGCCTCGGCCTGAAGCTGCTGCCTCCGGCTGGCTACCTTGTCCTGCTGCGGCCTGACTGCTACCTGCGTTGGTCGCCGTCCCATCAATAAATCGACTCTTCACTTGGTGGAGGTGCAATGATTCCCATCTCCGACGTCACCTTGGAACTCCGCAGGCGCACGGTGTCCGTTCCCATGGCGGCGACGAGCCCGCAGCCCCCCCCCCCCCCTCGCTTCCACCTTTCACCTGTTTGGTGCCTTCCGTCAACGAGGCCCTTCTATCTTCAGTGGCAGCTGCGACCATGATGTTGACGACTGGTTGTCAGCCTACGAACAGGTAGCCGTCACACCAATTGAGATGATGCTGTCAAGCTCAACAACGTCATATTCAACCTAACCGACGTTGCCAATCTCTGGTATCGGAACCACGAGTCGGACATCACCACCTGGCCTGCTTTGAAGACAACCTTTGCTGAAGTGTTCGCCCGTCCTGCCGTTCGCAACCTTTATGCTGAGCAGCGTCTACTCTCGCGAGCGCAGCTGGCAGGCGAAAGCTTCAACAGTTGTATCGAGGACGCTGTGGACTTAAGCAAGTGCATCAACCCGGCTTTGGCGGAGGAAGATAAGTTCGGCACGCCTATAAAGGCATCGATGACGGCGCTTTCAGCATGCTCATCGCTAAGAGTCCAACTACCATCGCGACAATCTACGAACTCTGCCAGAGCGTTGACGAGTTAAGCAAGCACCGTGTTTCAGTTCTCCACCCGGCTTACGCGTCGCTCGCAGGTCTAGTCCCGGACACTGAGCCTTCTTGCCTCTCCGCAGAAACCAAGCAGCTTGTGCGAGGAGGTCGCCCGTCATCTGTCTCTGCTGCCCTGTCCACCGCAGCCACCATAGTTACTTGCGCCCAAATCGTGGACGAAATACTGCGACCGGTCACGGAAGCTTAACCTTCTGGCCATCCTCCAGCTTTTGTCGCTGCCCCCGCGGCCGTTTGCTGAGGCCACCCTCACTTCACCTGACCTCGCTGCTGCGCCGCTGAGTTACCCCGACACCTTCGCACTGCGCCCTACACTGGCGGCGCCCCGTACTTATGCGGAAGCCGTGACTTGCGCAGCCGCATTCTTGGCATATGCGTATCCTTCGCTCCTGGTACGCTCGCCACGCACTTTTGCTACACCTGCACCGTCGCCTCCAGATCCATGGCGCACATCGGGCAACGTTGTGATATGCTTTGCTTGCGGCATACCTAGACACGTCGCACACCATTACCGACGACGCATTGTCACGGATCTCTCCAGAGAACACTCGGACCGAAAGAATGGACTAGGCGACGGGTGTACCCACACAAACGCACATTTAGTACAGCGTACGTGGCACACACACTAGAACACAAAACTAACAAAACTAACACAAAACACAAAGACTATAAATACACACGACCCGGGCACACTACTACCAGCGTCTACTACTAGCGTTCTACTATTCGTGGTCGGCGTTCGTGCTCACGGTTGGTTCGGTGCGGCTTCGGCGTTGTATGGATCCCGTAGCCGACGTCGAGGCGGCGTTCGGCGTGCTTGGGCTGGCGTTGCTGGCGGCGTTCGGCGTGCTTGGGCTGGCGTCGCTGGCGGCGTTCGATGCGCTTGGGATGGCGTCGCTGGCTGTGTCGTAGAAGCTCCAGGTCCAAGAGCCCGTCGAGATAATGCTGATGTTGTTGGCGTTGGAGCACCACCCGGATGGGTGGCAACAGCGCTGGAGACATCCCTGGCCGTAGCAGGTGGTAACGTCCTCTGTTGACTCCCCGGAACGGGCTCAGGCACGGCAGGTAGTCCACGATGCGATGTCGTAGAACGCGAGCTCACCGGAGCAGTAGCCGGCGTCGCTCTCTTCCAGCCGATGTGTCCCTGACCTGCCGGAGCCTCCGCTCCTCTGCTGTTCCCCCCTGTGCCTCGCTCTCACTCGCCCTTTTATAGCCTCGGTGTCAGTCCACGTAAGCCTTGTCGTCTTCTTATCTTCTCCACAAATCATCTCTCTCCACCTCAACGAATGCTTCTTCTTCCTCTTCTTTATTCTTCGGTAAAATTAGTGTCGTCTTCTTCACACCTTTTTCTTTTAAAATTTAATTTAGGCTCCTTAATATATGTGACAAGGATCCCTCTCTCAAGAGTTTTTCCATGAAAAACTGCTCCCGTCATACTCATCTTCAAGCCTTCCAGCCAACCGACTATCTTCTGTGGCGATTCTGGACATAGCACACAACACACCGCAGAGGTCCAGCACACACCAAACGCACACCACTAACACAACACACCAAATTGCGTTTCCAGAACACTAACACACCACTGCAGATGTCCGCACAGAGTCCTTAATAAACATGTTCGTGTCCACAACACACTCCATTCTATAATCACATAACACCAACAACAGCAGCAACAACAAGATAAATCCTAGAGATACATTAACACAACAACAACAACCATATATACCTAGACAACAACATCCCAGTTATACCTACAGCTGTTCATTTTTGTTTATCTGCAAACAAGTAAAATTTGTAACATATGACTACCGTTTTACCTGGCGCATCCGAAAACGTCTCCCCCTTGATTTGGAGTTGAGCTGTGATCGTCTGTCTTCATTCAAATGGGGTTTCATTAGTACTTCATCCTCTCCTGTATTTTTCTTCCCACTGAACGTGGGCACCTCGGCAACATCGCCTGTCTTCTGGGCCACTACCGAACATGCTGCCCTGGGGGCATACCGCCGTACGGGGAATCTTTCTTCATATTTCTTCAACATATTTACATGGAAAAACATCTTAGTGCCATCTATCAATACCTCATAATTCATGTCCTTTTTCTTCCGCGTCACAAGGTACGCGCCCTTTCATTGCATCATTAACTTATTATGATCTGCGGGTAGCAGGACGAGAACCCTGTCGCCCGGATCCAGATTCCAATGAATGGCTTTCTGTTCATAATATCTCTTATGGCGTTCACGCGGCTTTCCCAGGCCTTGATGTGCAAGCCTGCATGTTTCCTTCAACCTGTCCCGCAACTCAAGAGCGTACGTGTATGTTGTCTTGAGATCTGATGCAATCTCTTTATTAGTCCACAGCTCCTTGAGTAATGCAAGTGGACTTCTAACGGTTCTTCTATACAACATCTCGAAGGGCGAGAAACCAAGACTTGTTTGGGGTACTTCATGGTAAGCGAACAAAAGAGCTGGGAGATATCTATCCCAATCAGTCGGTCTCTCCTGGCACATTTTTTTGATCATATTTTTGAGGGTGCCGTTGAACCGCTCTACAAGCCCATTACACAAGGGATGGTAAGGCGTCGTCAGTAACCGCCTTACTGACAAAAGGCGGTTAACCTCCTTCATTAGTGAAGTTCAAGCCCCGGTCACTCAAAATTTCTCTCGGGAACCCATAACGCGAAAACATTTCCACGTGACCCTCTGCCACTTGGATACTGTCAATAGTTCTCAGTGGAATAGCGTCAGGATAACGAGTGGCCACGTCAACCGGAGTAAACACATATCTATTGCCTTTGGCGGATACTGGAGAGATTGACCCCACAATGTCAATCGCCCCTCGCTGAAACGGTAGGTCGATGGCTGGCATCTTGCCCAGAGGTACGGGACCAACTCTTCCTTTCGGAACTGTGCGCTGGCACACGTCACATGAGCGAACAAAGCGCTTAACGTCACTCTGAACACCCGGCCAAAAGAACTCCTCGGTGATCCTAGACACCGTTTTTTGAACACCCTGGTGTCCGGCCATAATGGCGTCATGTCCTAAGCGTAGCACAGTCTCTCGCATATCTCTTGGTAACACCAGCTGTTGGACCCGCCTTCCTGAAATAAATATGCATTCCCTGTGCAAAAGACCATTTACCAATTGATACTCGAATGACGTCCGACTCTTCTTTCTTTTCACCCTTTCCCCGAGTCTTTCGAAGCAAGCCTTAAAGCTCGGGTCTTCTTTTTGCCTAATTATAATTTCGCCCGGTGTTACGCTCAGGCACATCCTAACAGGAGTAGAGAGCGGATGCTTCGTTGCTCGGGCTATCGCTTGAGCTCTTGTTTCCACTGCTGACGAGAAGCTGACTGCACCCGTCTAAGCTGTCGCGGGCCTTTCCTCCTTTGAATGTTCTTCAACGTCGAGCATCCTCCACTCGGGATCTGGGTCTTCGACACTTCTTGCACCCGTAATGTTTCCCAGGATGAGATTATAGATGGGCTTTTATACGCATTTAGCCACTACCTGACCAGTATAATATGGCGTGGACACTAGAAACCTTGCTTCAGGAAGGTGCCTTAGTGTTCTATCTACAAGAGTGACGGCCGACGCTTCCCCTGTAAGATCCTCATTTTTCACCTGGCTTCTACGAACCAAGACTGTTGGCTCCGCTGTCTCTAAGCACCAATATAGGACGGTCCCCTATTTGCCCAACCACCACTGGCATTGCTGCTTTCGACTTGGGTGTTCCCCTCACTGCCTCATTTTCCAGCGGCGTTTGCTCTCTTTTCAGGCGTGCAACTTCAGGTGGCGTGACAAATTCTACCCTACAGTCGACAACGCTTGCAACTTAGTCCTGCGTTCTGTATCGGCACTCATCCAGAGTATGACCCCTTCTCTTACAACCTTGACACAAGACCTGTGTTTTTTTGGGCAGCACTACTAGTCCTACAGTCAGCTGCACGGTGTCCCATCTTGCTGCAGAGAAAACACCTTACTGGCGCCTTAGATGCACCGCCATATGCTGTTAGTTTTGCCGCATCTGTCTCTAGGGTCTTTTGGGTTTCCTCCTTTGCCTTACTCAGATTTCTTAACCCTTGAACCTTGAGGAATTGGTCTGCAGTGTCGGCGAACTCTTCCAACGAACACAACTTCCTTTCTTTCAGGAATAGCGCCAGCTTTGATCTGCAACACGCTAAAAATTTCTCTTTGACCAGCTTGTCACGCACACCTTCAAAACTCTTTTCTGTGTTTGACATATCAAGCCACCTATCAAAATAGTTGGATAGCCTGCAGGAAAATTGCTCAGCGGTTTCCGAATCCTCAGGTTTTGCGGTGCGAAATCTCTCACGAAAACCCTCTGCCGTAAGCCTGAATCTTTGGAGGAGTGCCTTTTTGACTTTCTCGTAGGCCATGAAATCAGCAGCAGGCATGCTTCTAAACACATTCATCGCCTCTCCGACTAAGCACATGCTCAATGCCGTGGCCCATTCACTGCGCTCCCAGCCTTGCCCCAAAGCTATCCGCTCGAATCGTTGCAGATATGCATCCAGGTCATCTCTTTTGTCATCGAAAGGAGCCATCAGCTTTCTTGGCCAAACTCTGGCCGGTCTAGGATATTTTGTACCCGCTAAGGAACGCTAATCATTGTCCGTGATCTCCTCATATCCTCCCGCGACATGCGCCTGTTTCCACAAAATAAACTCCTTCTCTCGTTCTATCCTTCTTTTCTCCTGTTCTGCCACGCGAGCTCTTCTAGCTTCTCGCTCTTCTGCTTCGCGAGCTCTTTTATCTGCTTCGCGAGCTCTCTCATCTCCTTCGCGAGCGTCTGTGCGTGATTGCGCACTTTCCTCTCTCTGCCTATCTGCCTCCTCTTTCTGCTGGTCGCAGCGACGCATCGCCTCTTCCTTGCTTAACTCAAGCTTGAGCGCCAGTTCTAACGTTCTTGCCAAATCCATACTTTCTGCCGTCGAGAGATCGGAAAGATCCGATACAAAGCAAAAAAGAAAAAGGAAATGTATCCTGGCACAGGCTTGCCACTTATCTTTGTCACGGATCTCTCCAGAGAACACTCGGACCGAAAGAATGGACTAGGCGACGGGTGTACCCACACAAACGCACATTTAATACACCCTACGTGGCACACACACTAGCGTTCGTGCTCACGGTTGGTTCGGTGCGGCTGCGGCGTTGTATGGATCCCGTAGCCGACGTCGAGGCGGCGTTCGGCGTGCTTGGGCTGGCGTTGCTGGCTGCGTTTGACGTGCTTGGGCTGGCGTCACTGGCGGCGTTCGATGCGCTTGGGCTGGCGTCGCTGGCTGCGTCGCTGGCTGTGTCGTGCAAGCTCCAAGTCCAAGCGCCCGTGGAGGTGATTCCGGTGTTGTTGGCGTTGGGGCACCACCCGGATGGGTGGCAACAGCCCTGGAAACACCCCTGGCCGTAGCAGGTGGTAACGTCCTCTGTTGACTCCCCGGAACGGGCTCAGGCACGGCAGGTAGTCCACGATGCGATGTCGTAGAACGCGAGCTCACCGGAGCAGTAGCCGGCGTCGCTCTCTTCCACCCGATGTGTCCCTGAACTGCCGGAGCCTCCGCTTCTCTGCTGTTCCCCCCTGTGCCTCGCTCTCACTCGCCCTTTTATAGCCTCGGTGTTAGTCCACGTAAGCCTTGTCGTCGTCTTCTCTTCTCCACCAATCATCTCTCTCCATCTCAACGAATACTTCTTCTTCCTCTTCTTTATTCTTCGGTTAATTCGCGTCGTCTTCACACCTTTTTCCTTTAAAATTTAATATAGGCTCCTTAATATATATGAGACGCATGCCGCTGTCCGTCCTTGCACCACCTGCGATGTCCTACTCCGTACCTCAGGTTCGCGTTCCGCCGGGGCCGCCGCCAGAGCCTTATGCTCATCAGGCCTTCTTTTCTTGTCGCTCGCCTTCCCCTCGCCGCCGCTCCATTGCATCAACGCGCCGCCGACTCCTCTCAGCCGAGCCGGGAAACTACACGTCGCAGTTCCGTAGGCACGAACTGCGTACTTCTCTAAACGTCGAAGTCTTTTTTCTCTCATGAACTTTGTTGCCGTTACAGTTTAAGGTTTTCGGCGCTTGCCCTCGAAGGCACGTGTGCCGCTGCATCTGTTATTAGTAGAAAACTCTGTCCCTTGCTTCGCAAGATAACGACTCCTATTTTCCGCCTGTCGCTTATTACCGCAAACGCAGAGCACCTCCAGCCGACAGCTCTCTGCGCCGCCGGAGTTATAACTGTCAACGCTATGTATTTCATTCAATTCATAGTCTTTGCCACTTGTTCTCATGACGTCATTCTCGGCTGGGATTTCCTGTCCCAGCGTCATGCCCTGATTGACTGCGCCCATCATCAGGTCGAACTTTCCGTGACGTGTGTTATGCCATAAGCTACCGTGCATCGTGCTGCTACAAAACTCCTCGTCGCTAAGGACAACACTATCCCACCAGTCAGCACTGTTCTCGTTCGCCTCTCTGGCACTTCTGCCGATGACGCTACAGTTTTGTCTTTTGCCTTCCAGCGTTGTTTTCTGCCGCCACCACGTATCGCTGCCCTTCGCCTTGCTTGACCTGCGCAATGGTACCAGCACACTTCTGGTGGCCAACACCCTCTTGTCTCCCATCGCATTGCTTCGTGGGGAATGCGCTGGCCGTATTGAGCCGGTGGACCTACCCTTCGACCTTGATGACGCGGTCGCACATTCGCCTACTTGCCATGTTGATGCTTTGACTCCTACCCTTGTGGCTTCCGGCCAATATCAGCGTGATATCTTCAATTGTTTTGCTGACAGCGCCCTCGAGCCGCGCCACAGCGAGAAGCTTCTGGGCCTGCTGCACCATTTCCGCCCCTCGTTCGACGCGCCGTCAACTTCCTTGAGTCGGACAACAACCGTGTCTTACCACGACACCGGCCCTCACCCACCTCTCCACCACCACCCGTGCAGCGTTTCACTTACAGAGCGCCGTGTGATCGCCGAACAAGTCTACGGCATGGTCCCCCGTGGTGTTGTTCACGAGTCCAGCAGTCCCTGGTCGTCCCCTGTAGTCCTTGTGAAGAAAAGGATGGGTCCCATTCTCTTCTGCGTGTTCTGTCGCCGCCTCAACAAAATTACGCGTCGGGATGTGTGTCCGCTCCCGCGCTTCGAGGATGCATTGTTTTCAAGGCTCAGAATTAATTTTCTCTCATGATTTGCGCTGCGGGTATTGGCAAGTTCCCATAGCCGCGGCTCATCGCGCGAAGACCACATACGTCACCTCGGACGGAATCTGCGAATGAAACGTTATGCCATTTGGCCTCTGCAACGCCTGACGCTGGAAAGTACAATAGACAACGTGCTGCGTGGCCTCAAATAGAATTTCTGTCTCTGTTATCTGGACGACGTCGTCGTCTTCTACCCTGATTTTCCCACTCATCTCAGTCGTATCCGCCAGGTCTTGACCTGCTTTACACGCACCGTATAACTTAAACCGAAAAAATAGCACTTCGGCGCCCGCATGCTTAGTATCCTCGGCCACGTTGTGCGTGAAGATGGCGTTCTACCGGATGCTGACAAGCTGCGAGCCGTTGCTGACTTCCCGAAACCGCCTTCTGTCAAAGAACTACGCAGGTTCGTGGGCCTCTGATTCTTTTTCGACGCTTTGTCCGGAATTTCGCTACAATGACAGCCCCCTTACACCGCTCTTGAATGACTCCTCTAACCTCTCCTCTTGGACACCAGCCTGCGACGGCGCCTTCGCGACGCTCCGCCACATTTTGACTCCCCCGCCCATGCTTCGTCATTATGATCCCGATGCTCGCACGGAACTCCAGCTGGATCGCTTCTCTGCAGGATCCCTGGGGACGTCTCGGCCGTTGGGCCCTCCGGCTTCAAGAATATGACATCCGTGTCGTGTACCGCTCAGACCGCAAGCATTCTGACGCAGGCGCTATCTCTCGGTCGCCGGTGCCGTCGCCTGCACTTACTGTTTGCACTGACCGCCCTCATCATCTCGGTTATGCCTTCCGAGCAGCGACGGGATCCTTGGATTCCTTCTCTGCTCAAAATCCTCTGTGCCCCTAACATGGCTCCTTATCTCCGGGCCCTCAACTCCAAGCTTCGTACTTCTCCATCCGGGATGGTCTTCTTTACCGCCGCAACTATACCTCTGACGGCAGAATCTAGCTGCTTGCCATCCCACGCCATGTCCGCTCAGGAGTTTGGACCCGTCACCGCGCTGGCCCGCAAAGCACTGAACCTGGCGTCCTGAACCCCTATCATCGGCTTCGTCATCTCTATTACTGGCGTGGTATCCATGATTTTCTCCGTCGCTACCTTCGCTCGTGCACCGCCTGTCAGCAACGGAAGGTGTCATCTTGTCGCTCGGCCGGCCTGCTGCAGGGTTTACCATGCCCTGCTAACCCCTTCGACACCATCGGCATCGAACTTCGGGGCCCGTTTCCCTGAATTTCCGCCGACAACTGATGGGTAATCGTCGCTCACCTAACCCGTTATTTGGAGACAGCCGCATTTCCGAGGCGACGACCCATGAAGTCGCTTTCTTTATTCTCCACCATTTCGTTCTCCGTCACGGCGCCCCTCGGGGGCTCCTGAGCGGCAGGGGCCATGTCTTTTTATTCGAGGTAGTTCAAGAGCTCCTCTCAGCATGCGCATCCGTTCCCCCCCCCCCCACCGTGCGACTATAGTTTACCACCCGAAAACAAGTTGCCTCAAAGAGTGATTCCACCATACTCTGGGTGACATGCTCGCAATGTACGTTGCGTAAGACTGTTCGAACTGAGATCAGGTGCTTCCTTTTGTCAATTTGTGTATAATACGGCCCATCAAGCGACCAGAGTTTTCTCTTCCTTCTTCCTCTTAATCGGCCGTGACCATCCTCTACACTTGATACGATTTTACCGTACCGTCTTGATCCTTCACAGTACACAGCTATCTTAGACATCGGCCAAATACATTAGGAGTGCCGTCAGCTGGCCTGCACCTTTACTCCCGCCAGCCAAGGCTACCGCAAAGACCTCCACGACTATGCCAAGCCTACTCCGATGTTCTCGGCAGACTCCCTCGTTTGGCTTTGGGTTCCTGCCGACAGCAAATTTTCGATCAAGTGCCATGGTCCTTACCGAGTCGTTTAACGCGTGTCTCCCGTCAACTGCCTCATTGAGCCAGTTACGCCTTCCTCGGACCACCGCCGCCGCGGCCGTGAGACTGTCCACGTTAACCGCCTCAAACCGTACTATAAACGTCTGGTCGTCTCTTCGCCGCAATTCGCAAGGATGGCTACAGGATGACTACTGCCGCTCGGGCCATTGTAAGAACAAGCTCAGGGCGACTCAGCACTACCGCGCTTTGTCGTCACCGCTGGTGGCTAGAGCGTGAGCTTCGGTCTGAAGCTGCCGCCTCCGGCTGGCTATCTTTTCCTGCTGCGGCCTTACTTCTGCCTGCGTTGGTTGCCGTGACCCATCAGTAAATGCAGTCTTCACTTTGTGTATTTTGCTTTCGGGAGTTTGTTGCATCTCTATCCTGCACTAGCGCCGTACAGTTCTGTCTTATCTTGGTTTGTGCAGTGGCGTTGTTCCCAATGTCGCTAAATTGTGAGTTCATTTCTGATGTTGGCGGCTGGTGGTTGGGCAGTTCGTAGAGAAGGAGATGGGTGGCGAGGTGGCCCGTGGGTGGTACTTGTGGTGGGCAGCTGGATTTTCCGCTGCTTCTTTTTTTTACTTGACCGTCGCTCTTACGCTCCGCTGCTGCTCGGGCTTAACGGGTAGAGGCAATGTAGAGGGTAGAGGTAGGTGAACTGTTGGTGGATGCCACTTTTGGAAGGCACTGTTGAACCGTTTGGGGTTGGATGGCGCTCCTGGAGGGTGAGGGCGGGTGCGGTGAAAAGGTGAACTGAGTGCGGCAGTGGGTGTGCGGGCAGCCCGTCAGCTACGGGGCGCCGTGTAGAGGTGGTTGGTGAGGGATGTTTCTGGGTGAGGGTGGCCATAGCGCTGCCTCCAACTAACGCCAGATTCCCGGCCTCGGGAGAGGCGAGAGGGGGCTACAGTAAAATGCAGAAAAATACTGTGCAAATTTCAAGAAAACCGTACATTTTTACATCTGGGACCATATATTTTGCACCTAGATTAGCGTCCGGCTTTCTGAATCTCTTAAACAACGTTACACGACAGAAAGAGAATATAATGTACCATTAGACGAAAGGTAGACGATTCGAGATGGACAGTTTCGAAAATGAAAGAGTTGATGAAACCTGCTGTCTTGCATTATTATTCACGAGCTTTTTGGTTAGGATGATCTCGAGCTGATACGTAGTGTGGCTTCAAAATGGTTCCCACGTTCTCCACGTTCACTTCCATTATTTGAGATGTAGTTTAAATAGTTTCCCGTGAGAATACCTTGAAAAATTTATCTACTAAGGATGGCTTTCTTAAGATTTTAAACCATCGTCATCATCCAGACACGCCTGGTACAGGAAGAACACCTCCCGCATTCATCTGCAATTAGCCCTCTCCCGCTCCAGCTCCAACCGGCCTATCAGCCGGAACTTTCTTATCTTATCTGCCCAGTCGTGTGCTCATCACCTTTTCGATTCCTCTGAGTTCAGTACGAATCTAAAAAAAACTGGTAACGGTAATTTATTCTCGTGTTTTATGACCTGCTCTGGCCAATTTACATGTTTTGATTTCAGAAAGAATATACCTTATTCTTTTTGTTTCCTCACGAAATGCTCGATACATCACCATTGACTTTTTCTTTAGGTATCTGATATTGTGCCTAAATTAATTTGGAGTCATTTAAATACAAAGCAAGTTTTTGCGCCTTGATGAGAACACGGTAGGAAAAGGTGTCATATAATTTCCTCCTGGGCTATATATGTTATCTGTTCGTGGAGATATTTCAATTTTTTCTATATTTACAGTAAATTTAGCAGCTCTCACGTAACTTTCGAAATTTTCGTTTCATGCTGGGAATATACTCAATGTTTAAGACTTAACAAATCATGAGGGGACGTGGCTACACAAAACCCTAGGACATAGCTTTGGAACAGCAATGGGAATTGTCTTCCACCGAAAATAGTGCATCTTTACCTTCAACCTATGAACACAAAACCCTCCAGAAACGCATCCACCAGCAATCCATCTACTGTCACCCTTCCAGATGCCCCGACTCACGAGAAGCCTACGCCCCAGCGGAACCAAAAAGGGACGGTGAAATCCAATTCAAATGCAAAGCTAGCTGCTTCCAAAATTCCTAGCCTCCAGCCACGTCCCCCACTTCGCCGACCAATGGAGGAGGCTACCCACCTACCGACCGCCGCTTCTTACCCGCCGGCACTATACAGAAGCTCCACCCACCTTAAGCCTCCACAAAAAGTGACCCGGCCATTGGAATGGTTTTGCTCACAATAGGTGAAACAAAAAAAAAAACACACTGCGAATGTAGATATACGACCAAGAATGCACGGCCTGGAGCCCTAATCTCGCGAAGGCAGTAACAACTTAAGTCCTCAACGCTGCCAAGCATGGAACGGTCAGATGTGCTTAAGAGCCCCGCTACACGGCTTTGAAGCAAACCCTTTGGAATGTATATTTTTGACAAAGACTGTACATGCCCATCTGGACATGCATTAACGAAAATTTCTTTTAGTTAGAGAATGAAAATGTAATGACTGAAAACGTAGTTTGGCTGCTATTTTAATTCAGTGAGCCGGCGTTGTTGTTGCGAGGTTTGTTTTCTGATAAAAGTTTAACGCATTTAAAGGGACCATGAAACGGGAGGCGATATTTACCGACGATAGGAAAAGCGCACGAGCGATGGGAATTTCATCATTCGTCACCGAACCGCAAAAATTTTAAAACCGGCTTCATTAACACTGAAGATATTGAAAATTAAAATAATGCGGCTCCTTGCCCCCCTCGAATATTACATGCCAGAAAAAAATAAAACAAACTAAAATAAAATAAAATAAACTACGGCACCTCTCTCATCCTTTCTTCTTTCACTCCCTCCTTTATCTCTGCCCTTACGGCGCGGTTCAGGTGTCCAACGATATATGACACAGATACTGCGCCATTTCCTTTCTCCAAAAACCAATTATTATTATTATTATTATTATTATTATTATTATTATTATTATTATTATTATTATTATTATTATTATTATTATTATTATTATTATTATTATTATTATTATCATTATCATTATTATTATTAATATTATTATTATGACTGCACCCGTCCGCGTCCCACCTAGCCCCATTCCTCCGGTGCCACATAAACACGCACAATGAGAAACCTCATCTAGATTGCCCACTGACGTCTTGCGGGCGTCTAAAGCTCGCGGTGAGGTGTCGCCGTGATCAGCTGCTACTTACTGCGAGCAGCAATTATTTCAAATTATCTTAAAGGTAGGACCCACGACGTGTTCTTCAAGTTTTCGTCGAGTTTTCCTCTGCAGAGCTGTTGCACTAGAATGTGACCATCAACATCATTTCAGGGACTCTTGAGCAAACAGACTCTCTATACATTTTAAAGCTAGAGGTTTAAGGCTACCGTACGGCGCAAAAGGTGGCTTCGGCATTTTGTCGAGCAACCCACCTTCCGTGGTTGAGTCGAGTATTACACCTTATATAGTCTTTGCTTGACGTGACATAGTGGCGCCGGCATACAGCGGCCACCGAAAAATCTCCGCGATTTGATGTACGCCACTTCCTCAAAAATGGTGCACAAGTATAAAATATTTTAGGTTTGGATCCTGCACCCCGGTGTCATACTTCAATGCGGTCATTTGATTGTGCGTTGTGTAGTGAGTACTGAAAATGTGTGCGTATATATAGAAGGAACATTATGTGCGTAAAGTAAATTAAGGATGTGGAAACTGCTGTGGTAATTGTGATAAAGGAGTGAATATGAACCACGGACAGCGGCTGTGCATGAATAGGAAAAGCTGAAGGTAGCCATAAAGGTAACGCTTTGTAGCTTTGAAGTGCCCCTCTAATTTTTTTTCATAACTTCTGTTTGTATATTAGTTTAAATGTTAATTAAATTATGCCGGTTCAGTTCTCAATCAGACGAATGATTAAGGCGTTTTTTACAGGTTCATAGTGTACGTTCTCTTGTGATCTCCTCACAATAAGATTTATGGGGGTCAAAATCACATGCGTTGTAGTCGGATACAACTTAAGCCTTCAGTGCACTTCCGCCCGCTTTCAGGACCAGCGCACAGAATTCCTCCGCGACAAAAAAAAAATTAGTCCGTTGTTAAAACTTCTCTTGTCACCTAAACAAGAAGCGAATCACGAGAAAAAAAAGTTATGAGCTCTAAAATTTTGATATCCACCTCGTTTAATAAACTCGAACATTAAAGGCTGATTTCGTTTACTTTTGCGACTGGCTAGTGGAGTGATACAGTACGGCGCGGACCGTGGCCCAGTGTTGACAACTTGTTTTTTAAAAGTTATATCCTGTAATAGAATATTGCAATGTTGGGATAATTTTCTAGGAAAAGTTCCAATTGTATTCTCCTCTTTCGCTCTGCAGCAATTGTGTCTCTATTTGCAGCTCGACTCAACTTGGCTTGTTATGTGTTCTTACGCAGGCGGTTACATGTTCGCCACGAACACTTTGCACTTGGGGAGCTTTGCTGAGCTGGTGTCCTCGACGATGCAACCTGCTCCACAAAACGGCCGCTGTTTCACGTTCTGGTAGGACCTCATCGTTTTTCAAGGGTGCATAGGTCGGCTAGAGCTTAACACCTAGAATAAAGAGCAAAAAGGTGTTCAATTTTATACAAGGTTTTGTCGATCACAAACAAACAATGGGGCTGGTAGTGAAACTGACCCAAAGCGCCTCCGGTATCAACGGCGCCGGTGCAGAGACGTGTGCCGTGTAGGAAATGAAAAAGCGCTGGTTCAGACGACGCGCTGATTTAAGTTTGATAAGACGCCAGTTATGGTTACGGGCTAAATTTCGATGATTCTCTTCAAAGAGGAATTGTTCGGGGCTAAATTGGAGTGTTGCTAGAGCAAAAACACGTTCAACAAAATCGTGTATAGCCATGGCGAATAAGGAGTCCAAGTTCTCTTTATCCAAAGATTAAATATGTACCGAGGCAAGATAGGTGCAGGCAAATTCCACAGAGTGGATGACCATCGCTTGTAGTTATTCAGCTGCTCACAGTATTTTGGTATTTTGTTCAATTGCATGATGAAATAAACTGAAAAATTAGGTTTTTATCTATTGCGTTTCCATCGAAATATCAGATGCCACATCGCACAGCGTGCGAGAAAATGACAAATTCATTTGTTTTTTTTTTATGGGTGCAATAAATGACTTTTTTCTACATTGAAAAGAAAGCGCGCAAAATATGAAAAAAAATCCCATGTGACCATGCACTTGCGCGCCGCGACAGCAGCGCTCTCAGGCGCAGAATTCGTCAACGCAGCCGCGGTCGATGGTGCCGCGAATGTGACGCTTAGGAGAAACTGAAACTGCGGCGGCAGCGTTTCGATGGAGGCGAAACGCTAAGGCACCCGTGGGCTGTGTGATGCCAGCGCATGTTGACGATCCCCAAGTGGTCAAAGTTATTCCGGAGCCCTCCACTGCGGCACCTCTTCCCATCATCTTTAACTCCCTCCTTTCTCTGCCGCCGCGGTGGCTCAGTTGTTATGGTAATCGGTTGTTGACCCGAAAGACGGAAATTTGATCCCGGCCTCGGCTGTTGCATTTCGATCGAGGAGTCCGCCGATGTGAGACAGATACTGCTCCATTTCCTTTCCCCCAAAACCACTTTTCATTTTTTTTTTAATTCTAGAGGCCCGTGTACTGTGCGTCGTATACTATGCGACCTCCTGTAGTCGAAATTTCGGGAGCCCTTCACGTCGGCATCCCTCTTAGCCTGAGTCGCTTTGACACTTTAAGCCCACACAAACCACAAATCTTTACCCCTTCAAAAAAAAAAAAACGTGGTACTGTTGTCTTCCGAGATGTGAGACAGTTAATGCACCATTTACTTTCCTCAAAAACCAACATTCAATTTTCTTTGTTCTGTTCAACAAAAGTTGGAGAGGACACTGAAGCCCCGCCTAAAGGGTGTGACACAATAGCTCAGTTGGATAGGTTTTCCATCCTGTGAAGCTTTGCACCTAGAACACATTTTTCATTTTAAGTCGTTTCAAATGATTAATTCACTAATTTCACACTCTGAATTTTCTTAGTTAACATCATGAAACTTTGGATTTTCATTCTGGGTATTTTGACACTTTTTAACTTTCCTTTTTCCAATATTTTCACTTCTTTAATTAAACAACAGCAATGATTTTATTAACTTGTCATCGCCTATCACACACAGAACAATCATCAATCAACAGAATCACAAATTAGCGTGATATACTTTTTTTACGCAGCCCCTAGTTATAGATTGCCGGCTTGAATCCCTGCACTTAACTAGTAAGTTTATGCTGCACGAAGCGCTTAATTGCATGACGCCATCTGCAGCAATCTGATTCAAACGGTTGACATGGTACGATTTTTGTACGCAGCCTGGGACTATTTCCGACACGCGATGCAGACTACGCCGACGGCTTTTCGACTGAACGAGCTGTATACGCCGTCGAGTAAAACACAAAAATACTGTCAGTAACTACCGACAATGGGCAAAATTATGGTTGGATTTTCGTTCACCTATAATGCCTGGGAATACATTTATTATTTCGCGAAAATTAAATGGAGCAGCGTATATTTTCATGTGGTAGTCATGACGCGCGCTCACTCAAGCGAAGTCTTTGGCGGGAAACTGCTTCAGCGCGAAGATGTGCCCAGCACCGGGAAAGCAGCTTTTTAAGCTTTGATTTTACGCTAGCAAGCACAGTGCATACTCATCAGGCTAAGAGCGGTAGTATTTCGCGGCAACGCTCAATTTAAACAATACAGCCAACTTCCGATGTCAGGCGCTTAAACACAGACAAGCTGTTCGAGTATCGTAGGAGTCACGCGGTCATTACAGTTCGAGAACGCTCTGGTTGCGTCTCGCGTAGCCAAAAAAATAAAAAAATCAGAGTATCTCGTCGTCGAGAGTGGATGTAAGGACGGCTGATTTATGGGAGTTTGTCGTCTCAAAGAGGGCTTCATTTTAATTTAGACCACCTGGAGGTCTTTAACGTACACTGACATTGCGCAGCACAGGGGCTTGTAGCATGTCTCCTCCACGAAATGGAAACATATAGGCCGAGACCGAACCCACGTTTTTCGTGTCAAAAGTCGAGCACGATGACCACTGAGCCACCGTGCCAGACGGTATGTTGCGACGAACTCCACTGCAGGAAAGGCTTAGCGTATTCTAGAACGGCTCAAAGACGATGATTCGGTCGTTTCAGCAACGGTGGCGGCGCCACGCGGCCTCTTTCTGAAGCAGCGAGCCGGTGATCGCTGTTCGTGACGCAGGTGACCGCAATGGTTTGTTATGTGAACATACGCTTCAAAAATGAGAATATCTTGCTGTTTTGGGGTGTGCGAATCAATGAACATTCGACAGAATAAAAATGTTCGTTCTGGAAACAAGTTAAAATTGCAAAAAGCACTGTTTGAGTGCGTTGGGCAGGTTGGTGAGACGTTTTAACACCTTGATCCGTATGTTCCTCTGCCACGTACTTTGTTGACGCCACGACACCGCGTCGTCAGTACATTCCTGTTCGGGGTTTTCTTTATACAATTATCGTATCGAATTGCAGCAGCACTAAATCAGTGCAGTGGTAAACACTGCACGGATGTGAAGTATACTGAAAATATTTTTGGGCGGAAGTTTGCAGCAAAGGTTTGGTTAATGGGGGTATAACGTCCCAAAGTGACTCAGGCTATGAGACGCCGTAGAGAAGGGTTCCGGGAATTTCTACCACCTGGGGTTCTTTAATGTGCACTGACATCGCACAGTACATGGGCCTCTAGAATTTCGCCTCCATCGAAATTCGACCGCCGTGGCCGGGATCGAACCCGCGTCTTTCGGGCCAGCAGCCGAGCGCCATGACCACTCAGCCACCGCGGCGGCTAGTTTGCAGCAAAGGAATATTTTTCCTTCATTCCCTCATGTATTTCACAGCACCACCGCTGTTCCTTACGGCTGTCATGCAGCTTTCGTCGATTAAAGGCTATATTAAAGTCGGTTGGTTTTTGGTTTTTGTGGAAAGGAAATGGCACAGTATCAGTCTCATATATTGTTGGACACCTGAACCGCGCCGTAACGAAAAGGATAACGGAAGGAGTACTGAAGAAGAAAGAAAGAAAGAGGTGCCGTTGTGGAGGGCTTCGGAATAATTTCTACCACCTGGGGATCTTTAACGTGCGCTGACATCGCACAGCACACGGGCGCCATAGCGTTTTGACTCCATAAAAACGCAGCCGCCGCGGTCGGGTTAGAACCCGGGCTAACTGCCATACTAAATTTTGCTCGCGGGAGAGCTCACAACCCTGCATTTCGCATACTGAACTCCCTTGCCGCCCCGCCCCGCCACATGGAGCTCATATGGGTGCCTGCCCAATCGGGGAGTCCCGGGAACGAGGCTGCCAGCGCTTTAGCCCGAGGTTTTCTCAACCGGGCACAGGTGGCCTCCTATCTAGAGTTCTCATGGGAGTGCATTCATTCATTCATTCATTCATTCATTCATTCATTCATTCATTCATTCATTCATTCATTCATTCATTCAGTGAACTGACACAGGCCTGCAAAGCCGAGCGTCGGCTCTACCCCCCACCCCATCCCTCCCTCGACAATTATCACCCGACACTTTGAAGGAGGCTCAAAACACGCACCTTACCCTTTACTTATATACGCTCGCGCTATCACCAAGTCCACACATACCCCTCCTGTACCATCTGCCACCACCCCAAAGCCACTCGCGATCATATTATTTTCCTCTGCCCGGCGCATCCTCCCCCGCGGGGCCTGGAGCACCTTACCACTTGGGAGGCTTGGGAGACCCTACTGCGCTCCGAGGACCCGGCCAAGCAAGCCATCGCCACAGGCCGGGCTGGCAGCGTCATGAGCCTCCGGGACATGAACGTTTGAGTGCAGTGGGGCAATGTGGAGGCCCAAGGACCTGCTCGTCCTAAACTCCCCTGTGTCTGTTAAAGTTTTCAGTTCCACCACCACAGCACACGGGCGCCTTTGCGTTTCGCCTCCATCGAAACGCTATCACCGCGGTTTTTCTGGCTAAAAGTTGATTGCGAAATAGCGATATGAATGACAAGAATTTCGTAGTTGTATTTTCATTTGCCGGATGGAATGGGCGAAGTGGCTTAGTCACCAGAAACGTTTATTGACCACGGTCGTCTGTACTCTTGATAACAGTGCTTTTCCTCCGTAGTCGAAAACACTTTTCGAGCGTTAGTTTGGGGTGTTCCAATAAGCTCAAATGACCCTCTGACTTCCGTTTCTAACAATACACATTGCCTCTTCTATTACCAAAAATGTCACTAATGTGCACTGGACTGCAGACAAGGTAGCGGATATATTAAGCATTAGATCTGGTCGCAGTATATACACATTCCGTATATAAGCGGGCAAGCTGCGTAGTTGTGTAGGCGCCAGATATAACGTCTGACTGCATAAGTGAGTAAATTAGTTCTTCAGAAAACAGCTTAAAAACTCAACTGTCGAATTCCGTCTTCGGGGAAGGGCCGAAAACCTCCAAAAATTGCGAAAAAAAAGTTGGGCCCTTACCTGCACTGATGCGGCAATCACCAGCAGTAACACACCGAAAGAAAAATAATGTAAAAGCTAAGAAAAATTAGCATTTGAAGTGTTTGTTGCAGTTAACTGGGCCGAGTTTGATGTATCAGCGCCAACAGAGGTCTTGCGACACCTGTGAACTAGCAATTACATACTCATATTGAAGAATATTTATTTCGGGCCTGTAATGCACCCATACTCCAGCAAAGGTTCCTAAAAATATCTGAGAATGACTTCCTGCTGCTTATCTCGACGCTAAAACTCACAAGATGCCGCAACGTCAAGAAGCCGCTTTGCTTTTAGAGACGCACGCTATATGGCAGCGGCGCCATAACCGCCTTATCCGCCATGTCGAACTGCCGCCTCACCCCCTATAGGAGCCGCACTCGAGTCTTGGGGAGCGTCGCTCATCAGTCGCTTTTGTTCCGTTTGCTTTTCTTCGCGAGCGACAGCGCGCTCGGATTTCATTGCCGCTTTTTATGTACGCGACCAGCGCTACCACCGCTCGCCACGTCCCTAAGAAGAGAGGATCGGGCTAATACGTGCTACACACGAACGCTAAGATTTTCGCTTCGGCTAGAGTACTATATCTCGGCCAGACGCTGCCACGGCCACCACTCTCTCAACCACTACGTTGAAAAATAAAACAAATTAAAATTGGTTGCTAGCATTGCTGATGCATGGCGCCACGGGACCTGTGCCGCGGGCGTGCACACTACGCAATTACGTCAACTCACGCAGCACTGTTGTCTCCCTCATCAAGTGCCAGAAGGACTGCGTGTACGCCTTTCAGGCTGCAGGACAGAAGTTTAGGCTACCACGAGCCGCACGCTGCATTTGTCAACCGCGGGACCACGACGACGCTGTTGTTGACGCAGTATATAGGCATCAGGGCGAGAAGGAAAGTTTCGCCAGCGTTGGTTTAGATTTCTCCGTTCTGGTCCCACGGTCACTGGCAGCGCGCCGACAAGACCACGTCCAAAGGCGACTGACAATAAACTGTAAAAACACGCACATGTGAGGTGCGTGACATTGCTTATTTATGTACACAGAAGAAAACGGCACGCACTTTTGAGTGAGACATTTATTTGTCGATGTTTTTGCTGGGGCCCGGCTTTTCTGAAAGTCGGGCACCGGCTGAAACCTCGACAATAGATGTCTCACTGCGAAGAGCTTCGCATTTTATTTTATTCTTTATACAAATACGCCAATGCACGCCGCGAAATTTTGCGTATATATATATATATATATATATATATATATATATATATATATATATATATATATATATATATATATATATATATATATATATATATATATATATATATATATATATATATATATATATATATATATATATATATATATATATATATAAGTGTCCTCATAAGCGCCGAAAATAAGGATTTTTTATTGTTTTTGCAGTTTCCAGTATTTAGAGATCCTACCAATAAAGTGTGATCAACTTGTTTTCGGTTAGACTTTTGTACTGCAGTTTTGCGTCAAGTATCGCAAGAGATCAACTGAATACTTAATTACCACACAGGTACAATATGTGGCATCCGAACAGCGATGGCCTCGTCCTTTTCGTACGGGCAGATGGGGATGAGTCCGTGATATGGATGCGTGCTGGACCACAGGGCAAGGACTGGCACCAGGGCCAGGTTCAGCTGCGGTACCATGTACCTCATCAGGTGGTAACATTTTTTAAAATCTTTGTTAGCCTTTCGAGTGGTGTTGTTTTCTGTTTTAACTGTCAGTTTGTCACTATTTCTTGCTCTTTTTTGTTTTCTGTAATGCACAAATAAGTTGAAAAAAAGAGTCGGCAGCAATCCAGCCGTGTATATGCATCAATAGGATGTTCTTGTTTACTCACGCTATACTGGCACCATAACAGAAGTTAGCTGACACACTAATCTGGAAACACTAAAAGCGTAGCAGCTCGTTCATGCACAATAGACAACCCAGTCGGGTGGTCACTGAGAATTTCGGAGGCGCTGTGAGCTGAAGCATCATCGTGGGCATTGAAACAAGCGCGGCCACATCATGCCGCTCATTCACTATAAAGGATAGAAGTTTGTATCTGTACGTAGCCGATTACTACCCTAAGATTTTTCTTATCTCCTTACTTTTAGGAGTTTATTGTGGTGAAGAAATGGAGTCTGCAGAGGTTTACACGTTTTTTTGCTGCCCATAACTGGTCGTTAGGAACTTGGTAAAATGGCTTGTATTGTAAAAAACGCCAACGCAACTGAAAATTTGCTATGAGGTACCTATCTTCCTTCGAGTCTTGTGGAAGATTACCGGCGCTGAGTGTAATGAAAATAACGCTGCTTTCTATTGACTCGTGCTCACTACAGTATTAGGCACGCATATATATTAAGGCATACTGCTGTAACGTGCATTGGTTACTCTTGACCAGAGGCTAAATTTTAGACTTTTAATGTTTAGATCATCACATGGAGTTTGGAGATACCCAAACTGTGCCCTGCTTAAATGCCAGTACATACGTCATGAAACAAATTATACATAAAAGGACAAGGAGGAAGAATCTTGAGATTTCTCAGGTCGATCATTAATTTAAACGCTTATCTCGAACTAACAACTCGATTAGTTCATTTTACAGTTCATTTTAAATTTCAGCACTAGGACTTCAATCTCAAACATCCTGGCTATCTTAGGTAATTATGTTGATGTGGTTGTACTAGCAATATGAATATTATTTGCAGAAACATTCAGTAAGAAAACATTAGAGACAAGCAGCTGTTTATCTTACCATTATCCAGCATGTGTAAATTGTCTCTGAAATGCAGACTTGCCATCGAGCTCTCCGCTAAATTACACTAAATTACGGTGACAGCTCAGCGCTCAGTACTGCATGTAAGACGTCACGGGAGATAGTAAAAAGGAACATTAATAAGAACTTTCGTGAGACGCTTAGATATAGCACTAAAAATGTAATCTTGTAGAATTTTTACATCTCTGCAATTATAGCACTCCTAAACTTTCTGCACTCAAGCATATTGGTGTCATATTCGCATGAATAATATTATGCCTTAGCAACGTTCTTGCGTCGCACACTTATTAACAGCTCCTCAGGAAAAAAAAAGTTTAAATGTATGAATTACTCATCTGAAAATTCCGTAAGCACATTGCTGTATATATGATGTTGCATTGGGCGCATTACTGTAGTCCTCCGATTAAGCGAAAAATTCAGAAAAGTAAGGTACAATAAACGAAAGGCGTATTTTAATTTTGCTTTGGCGGTTGGACTTCTAATTTGTTTCTATAAAGAACTAAATTAAGCCGTTTTCTAAACGCCCAGAAATCGAAACAATGTGTTCGTTGCTTTCTGCCGTTCACTTCTCAATTTACGATTATGATTATATGTCTTATCTACGCTGTAACTAATTTACAGCTATGTTCAGAGTGCAGCGGTCGATTTTTCGGGCTGGTAATGCAGCTCATTGTTTGGTGAATAATTGTATATTGCTAGAAAATAAAAACATGTTTTGACATGCGGCTTGAAATTTCAGCTCAGTTGTCTGCATTTCTTTTTCATTCAGAAAAAGTGCTAGAGTGCTTTTGGCGCAATTTATTTCTTGACCCGAATCATTACGCAATGGTGTCATGTAATAATAATTGGTTTTTCGGGGAAAGGAAATGGCGCAGTATCTGTCTCATATACCGTTGGACACCTGAACTGCGCCGTAAGGAAAGGAATAAAGGAGGAAGTGAAAGAAGAAAGGAAGAAAGAGGTGCCGTAGTGGTGTCATCTCCCGAGTTCTGGTCCTGGTTCCCTGCATAAAGTTTCATTTATATGTTGTGTACAAGTTCCTGTTTTTCTTTGCAGTAACAGTGAGTCCGATATTATTTTGCTTTCTGTATATAGCATTTACGTATTGAGCATTTACTGTTATAGGCCTCACAAGGGCTCCAGTATCTATAATTTGATACAACTGGACTTACGTCTGAACATTAAGGGAGAAACAAATGAGAAAATGGAAACATTGATGTTAAGGTATCGAAGGGAACGAAGGCTGCAGATTACCAATGCTACGCGTGCGTGCGCTATCATGAGATATGGCGCACGCGATGGCGCACTACCGTTTATAAAAGGGAATGCGCCAGAGGAGAGCTGCGTATATTCTTTTTTATTCCACACAGGTTTAGAACGTTGGCGCAGGTTTATAACGTTGGCGCAGTGGTCGTGAAGAAGAAAATGGCGGACATAGTTGGGCACGCCATCCGTGTGGCTTTAGGAGTATCCTGGCTTAAGCGAGGGTACCTCCATTGTTTTAAGAGCTCTTACTACTTACGTTTGTCAAGGACGCGCCTGTCTGCAGTGAAGGTAAAATTATCACACGACCGCATATATCGCATTGCAACAGTGGGCGCGTAGTGCCTCGATTGATACCTCTACTTTCGATCTGTTATATATTTGCCAGTATAGCGGCCATTCAAGTGGGACCCTCGCCCCGAGACCACGATTTGCATAAAATTTGTGGGCGACCCGTTTGACGCAGAACGTTCAAAGTGGTGTCAAGTGACTTGGAATGTTCATGAGGATAAAATTACTGAGATGAAGCCAAAAAACTGTGTGGGATCGGCAACGACGACCTTTGCGCCCCTAAGCCGTACATCGCAAGGCCCTTCGAACGGCCGTTATGGCCGAACCATTTGTCGCAGGGGGTTCCGCATGGTGTCAAACGATTGGTCGAGTTGTGATGCACACGGTTATTAAATTTATTTACTGATATAACAAGGAAATATACTGGATGTAGCGAAGGTGGCTGTAAATCGCAATAGTAGTGCAAAATCCATGAGTTTGCGCTGCTTGCATTTTAGAAGGGTTGTTCTCGGAAAGGAAACATCTGCGGAGGTTTGAATTTGGCATTCTCAACGTTTGCTGAGCATACGGATGTAAACAATTGCAGCTTCCGTAGCTTACGCTCTGAAGTCTAACACTGAGGCGGTGTTCGCGGATATTTTTTTCTTTCTGTAATATTCGCGCAGAACGTGAATCCAGCGTATTTATCGCCTTGAATATAATCAGCCATTGTTTTCTTCTTGCAGCTCGTGTTTAGGGCTTACCTGCTTGCTCATATACCTGCTAGTATTGCCGTGAACAGGTTCACCATGCAAGACGGCGAATGCAACACAGACAAAGGTAAAGCCGTATTTAAGCTCCACTTGTGTATTAGTGTGGACATCGTATGAAAGTGTGGAATTAGTTATCCTTAGGTATTATTGTCTCCTTTGTGAACACCTCTTCTAGGCGGTCTAATAGAAGCAGCTCTTTAGCAGACTTTTCCTGCAAAGAAATTAGTTACGCAAAGCTTACCAGCTGAATGCTTTATTAGCGAAAGCTCATTGACATAAGCGGCCGAGAGGTCTGGAGCAGCAGGCCAGTTTAGGCGTCTCGCAGGCGACTGCCGGTTGTGTATCTCACAGCTCCATTTTGGCGTCTCTACGTTCACGTGCATATTGGGCCTTCTTCCGCTTGCGGTCTTCGGCTTGATCGCGTTCCAGGAAACTGCCCAGAGTTCAGGCTTACACATACACGCTGGTTGAGCTTCACGATGCAGAAGCACTCGTCACTGCATCGCTGCAATTTCGCTGCCCGGCACAGAATCGATGAGAAACCGATTAGTAAACACCGATGGACCGATCACTCCAACATGGTGCAAACGTAGGGCAACACTTGTATGAAAACTCCTGCTTTGGACTGCATTTTCACTTAGGTTCTCGCCTCATCTCCTGGCCGGAATCAGTGACGGACACGCCAGTGCGGCGATCATAGCGGTAACCGGAAGCGCCGAGCACTAAAACAGCCGCTCAAACAGCTGCACGAGCGCAGCTTTGCTCGTCGTAACCGCTCCGAAACTAGATTCTGAGCCTACAGCCTGCACTCCGCGGCTGGCTTTACCCCTTTTCGGAGCGACACGAATGCGCCTAACTACGATGTACTTTTCGCACCGCGGATTGGCTCCGCCGCGCTCCGTTCCTGCCGCCCTCTCCCACCGAAGCAGCCAATTGGATGGTCCGCAACAGTTCTCTACTCTAGTCAATGCTGACGCCCATTGCGAAGGCCAGCTTTGCAGCTGAGGTTTTCCTATTCTCCACGACCGCATCTCGATCGGCCGGACTACCTCAGTGCACACTATAGGCTGCCACGCGGGATGCTACCCTAAATGGAAAAACGAAAGCTAAGACAGATTTCCTTGCAAACAGGTGATCAATGTCGGCGACATATCGCTTTTGCAGTGACGCCGCGATCTTGCATTTCAAACAGAATTATTCTTTGTTAAGTTTAGAAAGCGTAGAAATTTTAAGCTCAGACTACTACGGCGTTATACGGAGGCTTATTTTTAATCATTCATTACCGCAAATAGAGTGCACTTGGGGACGGGAAAAATAATTGACGACTAAAAAAAAAAAGAATAGGTTCCATGGATACTTCGAAACAGAAGAGTCAGTTAAGTCCCCCTAATGTAGCTTTTAAAGCTATAAAGAGGTGTTATAACAACATTCGCATTAGAAAATAATGCGCACTTCATGGAACAAGGCGGTTGGAACCCTTAAAGTTACTTAGCGTCTAGATAAAATTTCAGTAATTATAATTTTTAGCTCTGAGATCATTCGCTCGCAGTTATTTTTCGTTCATTCATGGTAAGAACGAGTCCGTTTAAATGAGTAATCTTAATTTTAATTAATGTTTTGGCGAGGCAGAGTGTGATGTAATTTGCGCTTAAGAAATGAATGGTCGTCACTTGCGGGGCGTTGCGTCAGAACTCCCTAGCTTTTTTCATCTGAAGCCTTTAGTACATTATTGGTAGCCCAGGCAAGTTAACAGAAAGGTGGAAGCTTGACTGAGGCGGAAGCAAGTTCGTTTTAGCGCTCAGTGCGAGTGAATGTTTTATTAGTTTAGCTCATGTTGTACGTCTTGCACATTGTATGAACATGTTTTATCGGTCTAGCTCTTCTTCTACTTCTTGCTCATTGTATTCGGTGGTGAAATAACGCATAGATCTATGATCTTTATTGGTCTTTTCTGTGTTCAGCTGTAAGTGCAGGCGCTTTCTCTGTCTCTCTTTGCGGTGCAGTGTGTACCTTTGAGTCCGGTTCCTGTGGCTGGAAACTTCAAAACTGGGAGCTCACAACAGCAACAAAACTTGAGGATTTAGAGCGCGATCACAGCACGGAGACATTTGCTGGTGAGGTCATGGCACATATATTCGAACTTGCCAATTATTCCTTTCGCCGAACTTCACCCTTGTTGATTATCTAACAAATGTTATTTTTGTTCACACCACCCTTATTTTTCCTGTCACGTCCTTTAATTCTGAATTGCCAAGAGGCTTGGGATGACATATTGGAAGTACTGAAATGACTTGGATTTCAGTTCGTGTGTGTTCTTGCACATAATGAGGATAATTTTAGGGGGAATATTCATCAATGTTGGGGTTTTGTTTTTGCAGCGATAGAGGGGTGAAGAGAGCTATCAGAGTTCAATGAATGACGTGAGTCTGGTGATTCATTTCGAAGGAACTCGACGGTGAGACTACATCTAGGCATAACATAATCACTCTATAATAAAAAGTCGTTGAAAATATTCGCATCTTTTCAATTTGATGTGAATGTAGAGTGACATTCTTAGCTTTTAAAAGGTGAAGAACGGTGCGCAAAGGAGGAGACACATCTGGCCGCAAATTGTTTTTTTTCAAAACGGCATATGCTCGGAGGTCCACCGACGTAGATCAAGAATAAGGCTCAGTATATATTACAATTTCATTTTCATACCACTTCCTGCAAAATGCACTTCTGGTCAGAAATGTTGCGCTTCAGAACCGACGTGTGTCCGGCAATGGCGCACATAGACCATAATAATTATATAATTTGGCTCTACTTGCATATCGCATGCCGTGAAACTGTAGACAGAAAGACATCGAAGCAGATTTTCGCCGCACCGCTCTGCCGACTCGTTCATGTAGAGGAGATGCTTTATCACAGAGCCTAGTTAAGAGAGCTGTGAGTGCACTATCATAAGGTTGATTTGTCATCCCATGCGAGGAAAACTTCTTGAAATCCCCACTGGGTCGCGTACTGTTCTCAGTGACGGTGTGGTTCAAACTTGGTGACAGTCACAATATTTTGCAGTTACAGGGCACGTGATACAGGGTCACTACTAGGTTTTAAGCGTTCACCATCGTTTTGGTTTCACCCCGAGAAAGAAGTTCAGCCGTAGGTAACCAAGAGCGCTATAAGCCGAAAGTTGCTATACGAGCCGCCGCTGCTGCTGATTCACGCTACACTAAGTTGGCATTGCAAGTGGCGATGGCCATTGGATACAGACAAGCAACTTCACCTAAAACGTGAACGGGACACTGCTCGAGTAACTTGCGCGTTTCTTTTCCACGCCTGAGCAATGATTTCTTCGTGGGCAACAGTAAATCTAGAACTTGTTTCGTAGCTTCCATCGACGGGCGCCATAAAAGCAGGAAGACACTGTGAAGTCATTACGCTTCGAACTTCAGCAACACAGTATGGTTTTTATAATGAGCGTAATTCTAAGTCTTATGGGCTCCTCTTCAAACATAAATTACCATGAAAACGTAAGTTGCAATTAACAGACACAAAGAACAATAGTCAAGTTTTTCCAATGTAGCCAAAAGTGAGCAGGCCTAAATCCTGTCTCTGTGCGTTGAAATTCCACTTGAACTAAAAACCATTCAATCAGATGGAGGAATCATCGTTTTATCCAGTGACAGTATGTTTTATCTTAGCAAACTGTAAAACAACTAAACAACTTTTGGTTCAACGTATGACTAAGATAGGCGAACATCTTAGAAAGTTCGCGAAACTCTGCACACTGCAATACATATATTGCGAAAATTTCTAACCGTCGCCAGTGCAGGGCAGTTTGAGTTAATGCGACAGCACAGCTGTCTTTAAACCTGTATAGCATCTCTTCACATTAGTTTTGAGCGCATAGTTTCTCTCCGGTCTCAGCTGCAGCCAAAAAAAAATTACGTTTCGTGGACAATTGTAATGACCTGTACTTCATAAGTGGCTGAGGGCTCTATATTTTGATGACTAATCTTAAACGGTGCATTGAAGCAAAAGTTTCTCGGCATCATCACCGAAATTAAGCGAGCGCGACATGCAGGAAGATTTCATTAATGTTTAGTCAACGGCTTTGGAAACCAGCTGCATGGTTAACTATTTAGTGGACACTGACACAAACAAAAGTTGGCTTGTATCAACAGGTTACCGCGAAATACAGGCGTCGCCGTCAGCCGCACTTCCGCAAGTAAAATGCAAGCGTCGCGGACTCGGCGCAGATATCGCGGACCTGGATCAGTGGCCTGGATCGGTGGAAAACAGGGGAAGCTCGCTCTTTTCGGTAACGAAGTCAGAAGTTTGAATCGACTGGCCACAAGATAATTTAAATCAAATTTATTCGTCGATAAATGTTTCGCTAGCTGCCGGACAAACTGCAGCGTAACCAGCAAAAGCCAGAGAATCAATTTTGCAGTCAGCACAAAAATTAAATGGAGTTTTTCTTAGTGTCGCTTAAACTTCGGTTCATCGAAATAATGTGCTGCATAATCATTAGAGTTCAGTGTCCAATTAAGCCCGAGTTTTTTTTTTTTTTTGAATAAGATGATTTTGCTCAAGGAGTATTTTGACTGTGTGCGCTGAGTTTACACGAATTTCGACTTGTTGCTGGCAAGGAACGTTCAGCGCTATTACTGCCTGCTTTTTTCCTACACGTGTAGTTACAGTGCTCATATATGGCTTCCAAGAAACGACGTGCACGCGTAATGGGAATCAGCTTTAATCCAAGGTTTATCATATCATCCCGTGAAATCTTGCTGGCATATCATAATGATTACGAATTTGCATGTTCTTGTGCGTCGCTAGCGGAAAACCTGAATACGTGAATTGTTTCCAGGTGAATAAAGGCGGTTCGCAGCTGAACTTCTTCTAAAGTCCTCATTATATTTTGTGCCCATTTTTGCGGTGTGATACTTTTTTTCACTACCATTGTAGCCACAGCAAATGCCGGGCTTTTAGCGGAGTTTTTACCTAAGCAAAGAGTTATACATTCAGTGCCGTCGCCAAACCCCAGTAAGTGTGGCACGCTTGCGAGAGTATTACTCCTTTGTGGATAGAGCACCCTGAACTTCGCACGACAGTTGCACAATTTAAGGACCCATTCACATTTGACTGAACACTCTCTAATTCATGTTACCTCTATCGTCAGTAACACATTAGTTGTATGCGTGTGCCGCCGCGGTGGTACAGGGCTTACGGTGCTCGACTGCTGGCACGAAAGAGACGGGTTCGATCCCGGCCATGACGGTTCCATTTCAATAGAGGCGAAATGCTAGCGGCCCGTCCGCAGTGTGAGGTCAGTGCACGTTGAAAAACCCCAAGTGGCCGAATTTTCCGAAGTCCTCCACTACAGCGTCCCTCATGACCTGAGTCGCTTTAGGACGATAAATCCCATATAAAACAAGCACTATTCGTACACTAAATTCTAAAGATAATCGTACAATGGGAATAAATAAAGCCGCCTCTTTTTGATTAGATCTGACACCTTTATAACCCGTGCCTAATTACGAACTCACAGTGTCGACAGGCACTTCTTGCCATTACTAAGTCCTAAAGATTACGTATTTATCCCTCCATAAGCCACGATTCAAGGCATGCAAGTCTGTTTAATTATGGTACCGGTACCCATGTTTAAAAAAGAACAGCAAAGAGTACATGAACCGCGCGCCCGACACGAAAGCCGCAAATCACAACGGCGGAGGGGCAATCAACCATTGCAGCCTGACCAGCATGGCTACATGCACCTCGACTGCATTTTGACTCCCACACTCGTGCAGGCTACATTTGTTTCTAATTAAAAAAAGCGGTTCATTTCATTTCCTTTTTTTTGTCAATAATGGGGAGGCGGGGCAAAAAGCTCAAGCAGCATGACTAGTCGTCCGTTCCTGCAGTGACCCTGCGGCATACACTGGGTAACTCGGCAACCTTTAGTTCCGCGGGAGTGAAAACACGGACAGCTCGAACAAAAGAAATTATATAAATAGTACCCCCCCCCCCCTTGAGTTCTTTAAAGTATATACCTTTACTGGTCTTGAAGGTTGCTCGCAACATCGATAAGGGGACCAAAGCTGCCGCTAGGGGCGCTACGACAGCGTAAGCTCATCAGAGTGGCCCCGGCGTTCGCGCACTGTGGGTAATCATAGCCTAAAGCTTCATTAAGGTAAACCTGCTACATGCTATGACGGTTTTCGACTGCAGCCTCAATGTGCGCTCAGGTAAACCTGCTACTTGTTATGACAGTTTTCGACTGCAGCCTAAATGTGCGCTCAGGTAAACCTCCTACTTGTTATGACGGTTTTCGACTGCAGCCTAAATGTGCGCTGAGGTAAACCTGCTACCTGTTATGACAGTTTCGACTGCAGCCAAAATGTGCGCTCAGGTAAACCTGCTACTTGTTATGACAGTTTTCGACTGCAGCCTAAATGTGCGCTCAGGTAAACCTGCTACTTGTTATGACAGTTTTCGACTGCAGCCTAAATGGGCGCTTAGGTAAACCTGCTACTTGTTATGACAGTTTTCGACTGCAGCCTAAATGTGCGCTCAGGTAAACCTGATACTTGTTATGACAGTTTTCGACTGCAGCCTAAATGTGCGCTCAGGTAAACCTGCTACTTTTGATGACAGTTTTCTACTGCAGCCTAAATGTGCGCTCAGGTAAACCTGCTACTTGTTATGACAGTTTTCGACTGCAGCCTAAATGTGCGCTCAGGTAAACCTGCTACTTGTTATGACAGTTTTCGACTGCAGCCTAAATGTGCGCTCAGGTAAACTGCTACTTGTTATGACAGTTTTCGACTGCAGCATAAATGTGCGCTCAGGTAAACCTGCTACTTGTTATGACAGTTTTCGACTGCAGCCTAAATGTGCGCTCAGGTAAACCTGCTACTTGTTATGACAGTTTTCTACTGCAGCCTAAATGTGCGCTCAGGTAAACCTGCTACTTGTTATGATAGTATTTGACCACAGCCTAAGAATGCTTTCTGGTAAACCTGCTATTTGCTATGACGGTTTTCGGTGAAGGTAGGTCGAAAACCGCCATAACAAGTAGCAGGTTTACCTGCGTCAAAAACCAGAAGGTTGTCTTGTTCATATTTCTTTTAGAAACTACCAGTGCAACTTGCCTCATAACCGTTTATGCCGAGTGCAGGTCACGTCGCTCTGCTGAAGTATCCTGGAGGGCGTATGCGAAGTCCCAATCACTGGCGCAGCACATCACATCAGCGCTGTCTGCGGTTCTGGTTTTTCATTCATGGCAGCACTGCCGAAATGCTCAATGTCACTGCTTTGCGCGAGAATGGCGAGGAGGAACATCTCTGGGTTGGAACAACATTCCAAATGGCCACTAAGGAATGGAAATCTGCGGCTGTCGACTTGTTCTCCCAAGGCATTATAGAGGTTTGTGAATTACTGTTTTCACGAAGGGAGTCTGGTACGTTTGAGAAAAGGTATTAAACTTTGAATCCTAGAAGGTGTTGCTGGTCTTGCATGATATACTTTCCTTCTTTTTCTTCGCTGTTGACAGAACTGACAAAAAAGCTGCACGCTGATGATGAGACGATGTAGCGAGAGTGTTGGTTTCCATTCTGGCGAGCTAAGATCGATAGTCGCGCTAACAGAAATGATGTTTTGAAATGCTGTTGCTAAAAATGCGGACAGGGCAGGTGTTTGTGTGCAATTTTATAGAGCACATGATAATTCAACTGACGATGGACATGTGCGCAAAATGAGATGGCTTGTGTGGCACTAGTATTTCAAATTCAGTGGGGAATGCCTTATTTATGCACACTTCCCGATTTAAAATTTTGTAATTATTATTTGCTTGCTTACAGTTCACGTACAAAATATCCAGCATTTGTGGGCGCGGATTGCGAGGGTTATGCAGAAATTATACCACTAGCTTAAACGAAAGGAGTTCGAGGTTGCTATTCGGCAACGCGTTATGTGCTGACTAGCCCAACTTGAAACATTCGAGCAAGCCACCTAAATCCTAGGTGTTTGAGAGAAAAACTGTGAACTCGCCTTAGTTTTCGTAGTTAACAAGTTCAGAGAGAAGTACGTAGACGAAGGCATAGAAGACGCTTTATGTCAGCAGTAGTAATCTGTAGCATTTTGCTGCACAAGCAGCACCAGTGGCTCATGTTACAATCTCTCGTGCGTGCATGTAGCACGAATGCAACTGCGTCGCACCGCCAGCAGCTTTAAGTTGTGGCGTGTGTGTCATGTGTTCACAAAACTTCATCTGTTTGAAGACGAGCTTTGCGAGCCGAAGAGCTGATGTACACTTCACCCCTGATTGGTTGTCGCGCTTAAAGGTTTCGAAGGCACACGGCATGGAAACAGCTATCGTAAAGTTTGTTTCGAGGTTCAAAAATGTTCTTATTGGAATAACGTGAAGCAGCGTTGAGCGCTTATCTGTGCTAAAACTTGCCGAGTTTATCTACCATCTAATGGTAGCTATGGTGGAGCAATTACCGGGAGAGTAACTGCAAGGCTAATGCGAGCAGTAGCGAACAGGACCCTCAACGTCTCATGGTTATATTTGGAGCTCTGCACACGAGAGTACAGAAACAGACGAGTAACTAGGTGCTGAAAATGCAGCGTTCAACAGTCCTGGAAAGTGGGTTCCACCTGTCATATACTGGTGGCTTAATGCTCAGTTGGAGTGCCGTCGGGACATACGCTAGTCTGTGCTTGTTCAGTGCAAACAAGGCATTAACCGCTGCCGGGCCTCTCCCCACAGTAGCAGTCGTTATAGGCTAGCCTCTAATAATACCTGGTTTTTTATTCTTTAAATATACAGAGCTCAATCGCCTCTAGTGTCCATTTCACTAACATAAGCGTCTACAATGCACGCGGCCCACCTATGCCTCATTGATAAAGGTCTTGCGTTGCTCTCATCAAGCAATCAAGTTTTCTATGGTAGTTTTTTATTAGGAAATTATTCTTGTGATGTAGCGTGCCCATGATAATTTCAAAATTGATATTGTCTAGACGTACGAAACCATAATGTCTGTAATTGTGTTTGGGAATTAAATGTGAAATATTTACATCTGCTCTTAATGCCAGGTGCTTGCTTGCTTAGCAATTGCGTTACGAAAAGATACACCCAGGAACGGCATAACAAACCGGTGATATGTTCGTTGTCATCTTAGTCGGAATTCACTGCGATAAAGGTAGTAACAGGGCTGCGAATCCAGTACTAGGATGAACAAATCCTGATTATCACAGAATGCACGACTGACTAACCTCGAAGAGGCAATAAGCGGAAAGAGAAACTAATTAAAAAAACAGTTAAGCTCTGTTGCTCGACGTGTGCATAACGAGGTTTCTACCTTGGGCTTTGGCTTCGACAATACGCAGATTGCATTCGTGGGGAAAACGTCCGGAAAATTTTCCGCCGCTGTCGCCGTTGATGACGTCAGCCTGGAAGAGGAACACTGTCCCCCTCCAGGCAGCTGCACTTTCGAACAGGACACTTGCAATTGGCAGGTCATGGATCGCGAAGACGTCATGCGGTGGTATAGGCACAAGGGTCCCACCGTGTCTAAATCCAGGGGCCTGGAGAACGATCACACATTGGGAACAGCGGACGGTGAGGGACTTCGTAATAAGTGTCATGTGCTGTTTGCGATTACATGCCCCAAGCTCTAGCAGTCGCTTTCAGTGTGAAGTTTGTGCTTATGAAATATGCGTTTTATTTTCAGGATACTATCTCCTTCTGGATTCCAATGACATGTCTGCGATTCCATACGGAGTTCTCGGGAGCCAGACTTTGACCAACGGCCCAATAGTCTGCTTCAGCCTGTATTATCGCATGGAAATGGAAAGTGAGTTCATTGCAGCTCGTCTCGTGATGCCAGAAGTATATATTTACAAAAAAAAATAGAAATAATAAAAATAACTTGCAAGAATAAATTTTTTTGAATTTTCAACGTTTTTTCTGCTTGATGGGCTCACAGATTACGGTGGTTTACGAATTACATCTCTCACACTATTTTTGTTTCAAAAGCTTGGGGGGTATAGGTTAGGCTAAGATGAAAAACGAAACAAGCAAGGTGTTTTTTTTTCGTGTTGTGATTTGTTGCTTTAATTTTTACGCTTCTGGGATTTACACTATAGCATGTCCACCTGGAGGGCAGGCAAGCAGGCGTGCCGGCGAGCAGGCTGGAAAATGAGCAAGCATACAGAGGCAGGCTGGTAGGCAGTCCACACCCCCATACATTTGTATTTCTCCACGCGCTGTATTTCAGGTACCTGCATTACTACTGCTCCAGTCTCGCTCTCGTAAATACTATGACGCCCAAAGTTTCGGTACTAATTCCAATACAATGTTTGCGGCTCATTCCCACGGGTATCTTTGAAGAGATGTATGTCACTTTGGCTATGCGCAAAAAGTAATCTTGCTATTGTTAGTGCTCGTTCAGTGTATATAAAATAAACCCATTTCTACTCTCCATATAGCATACGCTTTATCCTTGCTATGTAAATCATGAACAAAGACTACAAAGGACGCCCCGGTTGGGAACCCTTAGTTTGTTCACCTCCTCCATACAATATAGCTCCACGGTAATTCACGGCTGACAGTGTCATATGCACCTGTATCTCATGAAAAGGACACCAAAGCGACATGGTTTGATTGATAACTATTTCAACAGACTGAATTACTGCCAACAGACTGTCTTCAAAGCATCTGACCTGCGCAAAATATTGTCACAAATGTCGTAGTCTACGTTCTGCACCAGCGATATTTCAGCAAGTAATGGATAAAGTGCTGGCAGGCCTGGAGTGGCAGATTTTTGTCGTATATTTAAATGACGTCTGGCCTCGAACATTGAACGGCACCTGAAAAGGCTTAGAATAGTACTGGTGGGAATCAAGTTGTCCGGTCTTACCTTGAAAGCAGAGAAGTGCCACTTTGCTTATGAAGAGGTGCGTGTTCTAGGCCTCACGGTTAGCAAGGAGGGACTACGCCCAGTCCCGCAGAAAACCGCTGCTTTCGCACAGTTTCCACCGACGACTGATAAGAAAGCTGTGCGCAGATTCCACGGACTGTGCGCGTATTAGCGTCGATTTGTTAAAAACATTTTGAGCATAGCCTAAACTCTGACCCAACCGATAAAGCAGAAGTTCCATTTAATGGCAAATGCCGCAAGTAGAAGCACACACCGCGGTGGCTCAGTGGTGGCTCAGCGGTGGCGTGGTGACTCAGATCTCCAGGTGGTCGAAATTATTCCGGAGCCTTCCACTATGGCACCTCAACCTTCCTTTCTTCTCTCAGTCCCTCCTTTGTCTCTTCCCTTCCTGTGTGGTTCAGGTGTCCGCCGAGATGAGAGACAGGTACTGCGCCATTTCCTCCCCCCCCCCCCCCGTAAAAAAATGGCTGTGGTTTAGCTCTGGTTTAACCTAGCGTGACGCGATAGCTACAGCTGGCCGAGTGGAATCTTGTCACGTGACCAAACACGTGACGTACCACGTGATCAGTCACGGCGCCGCGCCGCCGGCAGCTGCTCCGCACCACGTGACCAACCACGTGACAGCGTTGCGGAACCGCGCTGAAGGCTCGAAATGCTACGGTAATGTAGCTATCGCTACAAAAAAAAATCATTTCAAGCAGAAGGCTTCAGGAAACTTAAGCGTCGTTTTCAGTCCCCACCGATCCTCGCGCATTTTGATGAAAACGACGATACTGAAGTTCATACCGACGCAAGCAGCGTGGGCCTAGGCGCCGTCCTCGTTCAAAAAAGCGACGGGCTGGAGAAAGTCATCGCATGCGCTAGCCGTTCCCTTTCCAACGCCGAGGCAAACTATTCGACATCTGAGAAGGAGTGCCTTGCCATCATCAGGGCTACGTCCAAATTCCGCTCCAACCTGTATGGACCGCCTTTCAAGGTGGTCAGCGATCACCACGCACGGTGCTGGCTTACCAATTTTAAGGACCTCCCAGGCCGCCTCGCTCGATAGGGCCTCCGTCTCCAGGAGTTCGATGTAACCGTCGTTTACAAGTCCGGACGCAAACACTCTGACGGCGATTGCCTCTGACGAGGCTCTGTAAATGCACCGCCGGCGGGTGATGATCAGGACACCATCCTTGGAACCACCAACTCCAGCTCTTTTGCACAGCAACAACGCTCGGGCCCTTACTTAAAACCCCTCATCAAGTACTTGGAAGGCAAGATTTCTTTACACCCGACTCGTTCAAGCGAGGATTGCATTCGTTCCATGTACAAAATTATGTCCTCGTGAACAACTTCGCAGCAAACAAAACAGCCTACCTCCTTCTTGTACCTGCAAGTCTTCGCGAAGTTCTACAGGCTTCACACGACAAGGCAACAGCTGGAGATCTGGGGCTTTCTCGCACCCTCCGCCGCATTCAAGACAAGTATTACTGTCCCCGACTGTCTGCCGATGTCCCACATTCTGTGAAAACTGCCCAAATTGTCAGCGACTAAAGACCACTCCCACCAGACCAACATGATTTCTGAACCCCATTGAACCCCTCTCAAGGCCCTTTCAGGAGATCGGCATGGACTTGCTTGGCCCTTTCCCAAAGTCAACGTCTGAAAATAAGTGGATCATCACAGCGAGCGACTACCCTAACCGCTACGCTGAGGCAAAAGCCCTACCAAAGGGAACCGCAGCAGAAGTCACAAAATTTTTCGTGGAGTGCATTCTACTGCTGCGACACGGCGCCCCCGATGTGCTCATCACGGACAGATGATAGATCGGGCTAAATAAGAAAAAATTGCCCTGCCCGCACTGTCTTGCGACAGAACAGGCTGCTCATCACGGGAAAAAAATATGGTGGGGCAAGAAAATAGAATTGAAAAATAAAATGCTCCAGCCCGTGTCACTAGGTATAACGTACAGAGGAACGGCATTCACTGCGGAACTAGCGCAAGCCATCCTGCGTTACAGCCAAACCAGCCACCGAGGACAACTGCATACCACCCGCAGAATCAAGGATTGTTCAAGCGCCGGAACAAAACCATCGCCGATATGCTCGCCATGTATGTCGATGCCGAACACAATACCTTGGACGTCATCCTGTCTTACATTACATCGTCTTCGAAAATATAACACCGCAGTGCAGGCCACTACTCAGATGACACCTTTTAGGTTCGTCCTTGGCAGGGAGGCCACGACCACGCTAGACGCCATGCTGCCCGACGTTACTGAAGAAGATAACGTCGACGTTGGCGCGTACCTTCAGGGCACAGAAGAAGCCCAAAGACTTGCCCGATTACGGATCAGACTAGCAGCGGACCGACACCACACGCTTGAACTTACGAAGACGCAACACGGAATAGAAGCCAGGAGATCGAGTCTGGGTTTGGACGCCCATTCGCCGCCGCGGATTGAGTGAAAAACTTTTCGCCGCTATTTCGGTCCATACAAGTTCTTCGACGGCTAGGTGAACAGGACTATGAAGTCTTCACTGAAAAAATGACTGCATTCCAGCGACGCCGCGTACGACCAGAAATTGTCAACGTCGTCCGTCTAAAGCCCTATTGAGCGCGCTGAAGAACGCTGCGTTTCAAATCTCGGTTTTATCGTGCACAGTCCGTTTTATTTGTTTCTAGTCACCCTATTTGTTTAAAAGCATCGGCTCCATGCTTCTTTGAGAGGAATAATGCTGGGAATCTTAGTAGTGTTTGTAAATTCTTCGAAGCTGCCGGCGCGCCGCTTTATCGCTCTGTTTGTTATGCAAGACGCGAACAGATTTATTTTGATTGACCGCATCTAGACACATTCGATTCTACGTTGTTCTAGAATGTTGTGGTAATTTGCGCGTGTTTCTCCAAAGTTCGCTATCAGTTTTAATTTGATTGCAGCTGAGAGCGGCAGGCATTCTGCTTGTTGCTTTCGCTGCCGCCGAGTCAATCAATTCGTCGTAGGCACACGTAAGCCCAATAAACGGTTTCTTTAGGAATCCTTTAGAATCCTTCGGTCTTTCTCACTGTTTGGACTGCATTCATCACAACGTGATAATATTTTGCAGTTGTGGTGAGAGCGTGCATCCCAAGACTATATATAACCTACGGTGTTGCGATTCGCCTGGATGAGTCAATACTAGCTTTCTTTTAACTTGGTTAATTAAAATTAGTCGGATGCACAGATAATCTTCCGTTGCCTGCTTAATCTGAAACACTTCTTGTATAGCTTTGAACAATGCCTGCCTAGTTTGGGGCTCTAGCTCAATACTTAAAATTATCGTTATTTAATCGTGTCCAATTGCTGATCTATTAGAAATCCTTTCCTGCGCTGTCGTCTAATCCTGGATCCGCAAGCTTAACTATATAGCTGTCCTCTTCATGGATGCAGCATCTGTTAGCCTATACAGAAATCTCTCCTGCAATTATTTTAAATTCACTACCTGATTTTCGTGCCGATGTAGTCAAAACTTGCGTTCCCCTTTATGTTGTTGTTGTCCTTGTCTTGTATGAAATATTGTATGCCTCTAGCATTCTTTTCTACCATTTTCTATTACCTCCATCACCAATGACAGCGTCTATAAACTCGCACACATCTAACTTGAGTTACATGTGCATTCCCTGTCCTAGCGCAGCCATTTGAGCCGTTCTTCACTACCGCGCTGCCTGCCTCCTTAGATCAATTCTCTCTTCAACTCCTGCATTTCTGCATTCTTCCAGATTCAAGGTTTTTTCTGCCTTTCCAGTCGTTCTTTTGTTCCACTATTCCTTTTTCTGTCCTGGTCAAAGCGATTAGTTCATTATAGTCCCAGTCTTTTGCTGGCGATTATGCTGCTATCTTCTCCCCTAGTTGCACAATATGGGCCACTTGTTTGCTGGTCAAAATAGTTATCTCCTTATTCTTGCCTTAAACTGTTGTTCTGAAAGCGTATCACCAATAAAGAGACATCCACTTATGATCAATCCCTAAGCTGCGCGCATGATATGAACTGCAACGCGGAGAATTAAATGCCTTTGCCGGGCGCATGCTATCGGGCCTTTGTTCTCTGGGTGACCTGCGGGCGGTGGTGTCGTCATTACTGCGTCTTTCTCGCCTTGGGCTATGTAACATTGTCATCCGTGAGAGTGATGTAGCACTACTGGACTGTGCGTTTCTTGATTTCCGTGTTGTTTATTTGGCCTTTACGTTTGCTTTCCCCATTAGCTAGGAGCAGGTCATGTTTGTCATAAATGGTCTACAGCTATGTTCCGCTGTAGTCCGTGAGCTATTATAGTTCCTCAACGCGGACATTTATATCACCTGTCAGGATAATCTTGTCATTATTTTTAAACTCTTATATGTCTTGGCTTATACAGTTGACTAACTCTTCATTGTTAAAGACGGATACTGCACAAAACACAGTACAAAAAAAATTGGCAGTGGCGTAGCTCAGCTATGCTAAGATATACGTAGCGAAAGCTAAGGCATAGCTTTGTTAGCCTTGGTTAACCTTGATTGCAATTCTAGATTAGTCTGGTTGGCTGGCTAGTTGTTGCCGCGTTGTTCTCCACGCGGTTTGTGACGTGACCAGTCACGTAGTTGTTCACTTGGCGCGGTGCGACGACGGTTTGAATGCGAGCACGGCGAAAGTGCGAGTTCGTGGCGAATATAGCTTTCGATACAGAAGGGAGTGAGCTGTCGCCTGGGGCACTACTTTTTAGCGGCAGGTTACTCTGCCTAAGTCCTGGGGTTGATTTCTGTCACTAAAAATATGGAATTCTTATGGTTTGCAACGAAATCGAATTTCGGACCCCTTTAAATCATGCGCAGTTCTAGCACTTATGACGATTTTAACGGGGGGTTCAATCCTTTTTATTTAGTGTGCTCGAGAGCTGCGGCGCCACATTTAAAAGCTTCCTCCCATTGCTAACTGCATCAAGTTATTAGGCGTTGCGGCAGAAATATGCCTCCGCTGCCAGAAGTAAGCATTCCATACATTTAGTCACTTAAATTTTGCATGTGGTTTGGGCAGCGTACTCTGAACCTAAAACGAAGAGCGCCGCAGGAAGGCCTACTCTCTTTATACTCTCATTAGGTCTAATTCGTATTTAGAGTGTGCCTAGGGTCTTTTGATGTGATCCTTAACCTTTCTGGGCATCTTTATTGCACTTTATCATCGAGTGAAATATATTCTCGCACGCTTGAAACTACCGATTATGCAATATTCTCTGATGCTCATAAAAATTACACCTTGCGGAGGTCAGCCTTGCAAATTTTATAAGCAGCCAACAAAAGCTGATGAGTGTCATGAATGTGTTTATTTTATCTCTTTTTTTCTGTTTCAGAGGGCGCAGTTTTGAACGTAACGTTCATCGATATGGTGAATGGTCTGGTAACAGGAAGTACCTCAACCGCGTCCGTCACCAGCCCAAGTGGCTGGACGCGCCTGTCTGTTCAGCGTGATGACCTTCCCCCTCGATATATCGTGAGCACCACTTCACTGTGCGCGGATATCTTGGGTAAAGCAATTCGTTCAACGGCATTGAGGATAAACCAAGGGAGATGCACAATTTACCCTATATAATAAATATAATAGAGAAACGGCAGCAGACATCATGCGTCCCTTTTTTTTCGTTGCGTTGAGTGTTCCCCCTCCCACACCCTATCTCGGCCTTAAGTGGGTTACACTCTAACAGCTTTAAATGGATGTTTGCCAACATCTGTGACCATGTAACCTTATGAAAAGAGCACCCATCCTTCCCGTCACTCATCTGCTCATGTTCAGAATATGGCTGTCATCATCTTCATCAGCCCGAATACACCCACAGCAGGGCAAATGCCCTTTCCATGTCTCTCCAATTAACGATGTCCTTTGCCAAATGAGCCCACCGTATCCCCGCCAACTTGTTAATCTTATCCGCCTACCTAACCTTCTGCCGCCGCTGCTACGCTGGCCTTCTCTTGGAATCCACTCCGTTACCCTTAAGGACCAGCGGTTATCTTGACTTCGCATTAAATGCCATGCCCAAGACCATTTCTTACTTTTGATTTTGACTAGGATGTCATTAACCCGAGTTTGTTCCCTCACCCACTCTGCCCGTTTCCGGTGTCTTAATGTTACACCTATCATTTTTCTTTCTATAGCTCGCTGCGTTGTCCATAACATAAGCTGAACCCTTTTCGTTAGCCTCGACGTTTCTGCCCCGTAGGTGAGTACCGGTATGGTACAGCTGATGTATAATTTGATCCTTAGAGAGTCCAACTACCACTCATGATTTGAGGGAATCTGCCTTATGCGCTCCACTCCATTCGTATTCTTCTTGTTATTTCTCTATCATGATCAGGATCAGCGGTCAATATCTGCCCTAAGTATACGATTCCTTTGCCAGTTCTAGCACCGCGCTAGCAAGTGTGAACTGCTGTTCCCTTGCGGGATTGTTGAACAGTACTTTGGTTTTGTGCATGTTTATTCTTAAATTAACCATTATCCTCTGCCTGTCAATGTAACTGCTATGTGGCCACTAGTTAACATCTTTTCAAGAGATGGTTTGAAACTGAACAACGAACATTTGTCAAAACCTGGTCAGCCAGTAAAAGTATTTTATAGCGTTCAGGTTTAGAGGGCCATTTTACACTGATAAATGCAAGTGACTTTCATAACTGAGGTATGGCAAAGAGCCGCGTATTCTTTCTTTCTTCGTTACTTCTCCGGAATATGAAAATGCTTCGACGACTATCATCGCCTCTTTACGCTTTTTCCATCTCTTGGACAGAAGGCAGTGAGCCTGAATGGGTGAAAGACATACAGAAGCTGAACTAAACAGACGATATTTCTGTTTAAAATTTGGTGTTATACAAAGCGAAGGTCCTCTTGCCGTCTACAGAAGCAAGACAAAAAGCATTTTGCAAATATTTCAAACATCCATACTAAATTCTGATATGTTTTTGGCATATAAGTATGTTCCTCGAAGGAATAATCGTGATCCATGTGAACCTCGGTAGCGCAGCATTATTATATAAAAACTAGGCGTAACGCTGCTAATGGGCTCATGTCCAAGTAATGTTACATAGCGCTAGAATGAAACAAAGGAAACGGCAACACAAGCCAGACATTTATTCGTACATTCTGGAGGTAATCGGCACTTTTTTTAATTGCATTTGTAGCTATAGTAGCCGCTGGGATACCACGCTATCCAGAGTAGAAATGATTATTTCTCACAACTTCGTCCCAGACAGCTCGTCGAGCCACGCCGGGAAACGTCTTGTTTTTACAAGGGCAAAAACAAGCGATGCAGATTTAAATGAAAACTAGCCGAAACCAGGATTTGGATCCGTATATGAGAGAAGAGTGCTAAACAAAGGGAGAAATATACATGTTGGGATGGTGTGTTATGAGTCACGGGTTTTAGGCGAGGAATTTGCGGATATGTAATGATACTAATCGGGTACGTCTGAATTTGCAGCATTTCTCTGAAGCAGGTACCATCGGTTTCGTCACTTGCTTGGCGTTCATAGCGGCAATAATTAAATGTTCACCAAAGGTCGGCTTCGAACGCGCACCGAACACCTCTTCTTGTGCATGATTGCAAATGCAAAAGGAAGGCGCATAGCAGGGCTCAGTATGTTTAAAGGGATATCGAGAGCCTTGCACACGCCGCACCGGACATGCCCCAGTGTTTAAGCTTTTCGAGTAAAGAAAGCGGCAGTTTTGGAAAATTTGAATTGCGGATGCCTGATCAAAACAGGCAGAAAGAAAAAATAAGGCTAACTTTATTCTTTTCCCCAAGGCCATAATCTCGATTGTGCTGAACATGTAGGCGAGAAGTTACAGTTTATACTGCACCGTTTAACAAAAATTAATGTTCACAGCAAGCTTGAACGAAAGGAGCGCTATGGTTTATGGGTCGCTCAAGCCTACTAACGGTAACGCGCTTTGCAGATTTTCATCACCGCAACCATTGGATGGGCGCCGAGTGACGTTGCCATCGACGATATCGATTTGCGTGTTGGGAAGTGCGCTGAATTGCGAGCGCTCAAAGACCAGCAGCTAACCACAGTGTCGCCCCGTAAGTGAATATTTGATTCCACTGTGTCCATTTGAATGAATGCTTAGAGCACTTGTCGTTACATGAATTAAAAGCGGAAAAGATTTAAGTTTACAATGAATCTGAAAACCTAGAAGTAAACGCGTTATATTCTCAAAATGCAAGCGCCAGAATACGAAAAATGGTCCAATTTAACTGCTAAATTTCAACTACCCACAACAGCCACATGCTGCTTGTAGCGCGGATGTCTTCAGCTTAACCCACGTATCCTCTAACTTCGAGCCCTGCGTAACCGAATGAGTACCATGACACACGACCACAAAGTCAAACACCATCCGTGACGTCGTCAAAATATTGTACTTTGTGCTTAGCTGACATTTCAATTTTTATCGAGTGGCTAAATTTGTGGCGTGAAGGCTTCAGAAGAAAATCAGCCATTCTTAGCATCCCTATCTCCCATATAGTCGCGCCTGACGGTTACGGTGCAGCAGCTATTTCATCGCTACTGTTTAGAAATACATTCGTGGCTTGTTAATGTGGACACTTTGGTTCCCGAGCAGGAATGTTTATAAAGCGAGTCATCCGTAAGAACGAGTCATGAATAAAAACAAAACCAAATATTTTGATATTTTTTAAATGATTCCTAACTGCTTTGCAAAGTGGCGGGTAGTGAAGTGGAAATTGGGCAATCCTACCAGCTCAGGTGTATTATTCTGCTCGCCATTATTTTAAAAGTCAAATGGTTAAGTTGAAGCACGTTTGAATCGCCTAGTGGTCCATGAGATGGATAATAGTACCGGTTGATGTGATGAAGTATATCCTACCGTGACGGTTCCCATCCCAAAAACTCTGTACTAACTCAGCTGATAAACGCTGAATGTGGTTTTCAACGGAGCATACAGAAATTTTTTTTTCGCAGTCATCCAATGTGGCAAGCGGCAAGGCGCGTCGACCTGGCACCTTACCACTGTAAAGGATAAAACCATGCACAATCTGAAAGGCATCTACTACTTTATCTCCATATTCGCGTGCCTTCATTGATGTTCTACACTCAAATCATAAGGGGCGGAACATTTGGTTGAGGCACTCGGGATTTAGTTCGCATCGCTGTCCATACTAACGGGACAAAAATACATGGACCCCAATGGGCCCCGTGCATTTCACGCTGTGCAGTGCCCGGAGAGCGAGTTTCCATATTAACGAGGCGTAACTACACTGAAAAAGTTTGGTCCCAAGAAAAACTCTCTATAATTCGAGTCGTCCATATTAACGGGGCTCGTATTAATTGGGCACGAATGTAATTTATTTAATTATTTTTTCTTCAAAGGTCCACAAGGGGCATTACATGAGGAGTGGGCTGAAAAGGCAATTAGCATGAAAAGAGATGATCTTCAATGGCGGTTTCTAATTTGCTGAAGTCGATGATGCTTGCCACTTCGGACGGAAGGTCACTCCAGTCTCGGGATGTTTTCAGGAAAAAGAACTGGTGTTATGTTTTGGTCCGGGCTTACACAGGGTAGACGGCGTTAGGGTGACAATTACGGGGAATACGATGAGCGCGTGTGATAGGAATAACTTCGTGATTAAAGGTATGGTAAAAATTATGATACAAGGAACGACGGGCGATCTTGCGACGACTGGCGAATGGGGGGGATTAAGCTGAAACTTTAGTGCGAAAACGCTAGTGTGATATGAAAAATTAGAACAAGTGAATCTTGCAGTGCGATTCTGGACAGATTCAAGCGTGTCAATGAGGTTAGCAAAGTTAAGATCATAGACAGCGCATGCAAACTCTAGTTTCGACCGTACAAATGTTCATTAAGCAAGCAATTTTATGGAATGCGGCGCTAAGTCAAGGTTTCGGCGCAGGTACCCAAAAACTTGATTAGCTTAATTAGTTACATGGTGAACGTGTCGCAACCAGGTTATATTTTTACTTAAATGGATGCGTAGATATTGATGGGAATGTACAGATTTAATGGGAAGGTCGCTAGTTGTATAAATTGCATCCTGGTGGTTGCGCCGGCGCTGGAATGAAAGAAAGGAAGTTTTAGCAGAATTTAATGACATTAGCCAGGTTTTAGACCACTCTTGAACGCGTAGCAGGTCTTCTGAAGAATGGTAATGTCGAACTGGTTGATGATTGGGCGATAGATGACACAATCGCCAGCAAATAGCCGTATGTTAGAAGCGATGTTAGAGGGCAAATCATTTATATAATACGAAATAGAAGGCGCCTTAAGACAGATCCTTGCGGAACGCGAGACCGAACAGGGGAGAGTGATGAAGAATGAGAACTAGCGTGAACGAATTGATAACGGCCCATTAAGAAAGCACGGATCCAATCCAGAACCAAAGGTTGAAGGTTTAGGCGTGAAAGTTTAAGAATGCTGCGTACATGAGAGACTTTATCAAAAGCCTTATCAAAATCTATGAACCTGGCATCCGTAGGAACGTTATGATCTAGACATGTATGTATGTCATTAAGGAAGAGGGCAAGTTGTGCATCACAGGAACGACTTTTGCGGAAGCCATGTTGATTATGATAAAAAAGTTATGCGATGATAGAAACTTGGCAGTATGGGAATGTATTACATGTATCATGATTTTTCAGCAAACACATGTTAACAAGATTGGCCTGTAATTAAGTGGTGATGATCGGTTACCTTTTCTGTAGACTGGAATGACTTTCCAGATGCGTCAATCGCGTGGTAGTGAGGATGAAGAAAGCGACTTCTGAAAAATTATAGATAATATGACACTACACAGAACTTTAGCATTTTTCAGGATTTTTGGGTTGATGCCGTCAACACCGGCAGATGATGAATTTGGTAATGATTTTATGATTTTTAATATTCCATTTGGCTCAGAGATAATGTTTTCCATAGGAGAATCATTAAAACAATGACCTTCAGGGAGGTCATCGAGAGATTCATCAGTGAATACAGAGCAAAACTGATCATTTAGGATATTTGGAACGTTTAAATCAGAATATGTAAGTCCGGAATGATCAGTTATTGAAATTGTGCTAGACGTAGAGGCAGTAATAGTTTGCCAGAAGCGTTTTGGGTTATTATGCACCATATTATGCAAGGTGTAAGAAAAGAAGTTACCCTTAGCTTTGGCAACGTCGGCGTCATAGTTGGCGGAGGCAGCGCAATATTTTTCCAAGCGTGCGCCATGTCAGTAGCTTTAGCTGTGCGAAATAATCGTTCTTTTTGTTGTGTAATCTTTTTAGCGTTTTATTAAAGCATGTGGAACTCGGTCGCTCTGCTATTGTGATAGTAGGAATTACCAATAAGGCGTTGTATTTCTGACTTAAATGTAACAAGTTTGATTCCAGTGAACGAACTTGAAAATCAGGGGTAAAGTTATCGAGGAAAGCAGGGAGACCGTGGTTAAGACTGTTGTAATCACGTTTATCATATAGGGCAGAGTGTTTTTTTTCTTTTTGTTATTCTGTAGATGACATGAGAAAGTGGCTTGAATAGTCAGGTGGTCGCTAAGCCCTTCTAGATAAGTTATAGGTGAAAAGCTACCAGGTTGGAATGTCAGCACGAGGTCCAGAATTTTAGCAGAATGATTTCTTATTTTTGTTGGGTGATCTATTATTTGTTCTAACCGAAGAGTGAGGCAGGCCTGAACAAATCCGCTATCAAGATTATTTTTTGAGAGAGTGGAAGCAAGATCGGACCAAATTATGGAAAGAAAATTGAAGTCACCCAACAATGAGCTTGGAGTGTTTGGATAACGTCATGAAGCAGAGCACTAAATGAAGAGTCATGCAAGGAGGGCGATAATAAACTCCGATTAGAACTCTAGGGTAAGACTGGTCGCAGCAAAGCCATACTATTTCCAAAAGGATTGAAATGTTTACCTGTGAACAATATAATGACCAATCAGGGGCTATTAGGACTCCCCCACCTCGCTTATCTTTGCGATCTGATCAAAAATATCAAATTTAGGAAGAGAGGGGAATATTTCGACGTCGCAGATAGCAGATGTAAGCCAGGTTTCGGTTAACAAAGAAGGTTAGCGAAACATGATTCAACTGAACTGCTTAAAGCTTCACGTTTCGTGCCGATATTAGTCAATAGGAAGGATAATTGAAAACGCGGAGCCTGTTTAGGACTGCGTTTCTGATAAAATGATTGCTAGGTATGCTGTTCAACATAGATGTTATTGACGTGATCGAAAGTGTACGTTTTCTTAAGCTGGCCGGTTCTTTTTGTTGGGAATTAAATTCCGAGTTTAAATAATAAGCAGTATTTTAAAGTTGATCAAGCAATGATACACAGTATATATTACGTGAATAAATTGATAGGAGTACATTGTATCCCTTGTGTGGCCGCTCAGGCTATTGCACACTTGCCGAATTTGCTTGACTAGTAGTCTTGGCGATAGGACAGTACGTCCGAGTTCTACACCATATTCCTAGCTGTAAATAAAAGCGCAGAGACAAGGGATAGAGGAAGCAGACAGGACCGGCGCTGACTATCCCTTGCGGGGTATTAGAAATAAAAACAGAAAAATATACTGTTTGTCTCAACCAGGAGCGCATGCGCAAATCCAAAAACGAACTTATACCTAAGTCATTTGAATTTAGATATATTAGTTCACAATGAAAAACACGTACGGAGGCGGTGCTTGCGCACGAGCCATGGTTTTTGTGAATATGAAGCGCTTTTACTGATTTTCCTTGCTAGCTTATCTTTGTGTTTGTACAGGACCCCGGATTCATTAAAAAGGGGAGTGCACGATTATTTAGAAGGATTAGGTTGGCGATTATGCGGACAATCGCAGTAATCGAAAGCTAAACTTGAAGACGAAGCACCTTTCAAAGAAGTCTTGTGATATCTTAGGCGGGTATTCAAGCGCCTTCCTGTTTGACCTGTATAGGTCTTCCTGCACGTGATCGGCAGTTCATACACAACTCTTTCAGCCCAGGGGATGAACCTCAAGCCATGCTGTACATGGCACCTTCTTTTTTTTTCTTTTTTCCGCTACAGCAGAAAAGCGTACATCTACGCCATAGCTTCTGCCTACTTCCTTCAAACGGTGGGATATTCGATGAATTTACGGCAAGGCGGCAAATTTCCGTTTTTCATTTTTATCTTCTGTAGAGGGCTCTGGTGGCTCCTGCCTACCACATGATTTGAAATTTGTTAGTATCTTACTGCATGCAAGTACTATGACATCATCCGGAAACCCTGCGGTCCTTGGCCTTTCAACCTGTTGGCAAAAAGGTGCACTGAAAGTACGCACGCATAACTGGGAAATGGCAGCACTTTGGCAAGAAACTGCAATACCACATTTGACTATCTACGAACGCACTGAATGAAAACTGAGCAAGGGCTTTTCAGATCTGTGTAGAAAGGACCAGCACATATGATCAGGCTTTTGTACCAATTGATATTTAAAATTTTAGCTCATTCCTGTGAGGGGTTTCACAAGTGAAGGTTCGACTGTGTTCACTTTCGTCAAAACCTATAAAACGCCTGTGACTTGCCTGTTGCAGTCATCGTACTGAAAAAAAAGAAAGATAATCATCCACGTATATAGATATGCGTTTTGTACGGCCCTCCGAATTATATTCAATAGCTTTACCTACTTAACTGAAAAATGTGTTACTGAGTACTGCAGCCACTTTTGAACCAATGCACGCTCCCTTTTTTGTGTCTACAATTCTCCTTACCATTCAATAGAAGTGAACGTGAAATAAAACGACCAAAGCTTCAAAAATGCCCTAACAGAGATTCCGCATTTTGCTATGAATTCTTCTTCACCATTGTCACCTTTCAAACATTTACTAAAACATCGCAGGATATTGTGTAGAAGAGAGCAAAATAAATCATTAACATCTATAATGAACCTGTGGCACCCACCCGGATTATGACACTTCTAATAGTGAGTAAGAGCCAGTCCGAGAAATGGGTCAGCTATCTTTTGTGAACCAAGATTTTTCTCTAACAAACTTGAAACTTCATTTTGTCATGTGGCTCGCTCTGTAACGATACAGCGGAATGGAACATCAGGCTCATGCGTTTCTACAGAAAAAAAAAATGCTTTCAGACAGTTCTCTTTTGCATTCTGAACAAAAGAGTGAAGCGTTTCTAGATTAAATTCTCCCAGGAACCGCAAGGCTCCACGCTTTTTCCTATTAACCTTTTCTAGGTAGTGGTTTGAAGTTGTTAGTGATGGCTTCCCTTGCTTTCTTATTAAACACTTTTCCCGGCATATTAAAAGACCCTGGTTTGTCAGAAACAACCACCCTCAACATTTCAGACTTCAAGAAATTAACCAACGGCGCAAAGCACCATTTTTTTACAAACGCGCCCTTAACCAGTTTTAGAGCATGAACACATTCAACAGCGCACCTAGGCCGCTCCTCTTCTTGAAAGGGGCTTCATCCTCAAATCTAGCTGTGCATGACAGAGATTGTGCTTACAATTCCTTACAATAATCGACCTAACTATTCTAAAAAATCGCGCATTCCCCCTTTTAATGAAACCAGGGTCGTGTGCAAACACAAAGATAAGTTAACAAGGGAAATCAAAGAAGCGTTTCGTATTCACAAAAGCCGTCACTCGCGCGTAGCAATCCCTCTGTATGTGTTCATGATTGTGAACTAAAATATCTAGATTCAAATACGTTAGTTATCAGTATGTGTTTTGGTGTTCCTCATGCGCTCCTGGTGGCGACAAAGGAGTATATTTTTGTGTGTTTCTTTCTAATAAACAGTGCACAGTTGTTAGGGCTGCGCCTGTCTGCTTTCTCTTTCCCTTATCTCTGCGTTGTTAGGCACAGTCCGTATTTACCACTACCTTAACTCGCCGCCTTACTGAAGTATTTTCCTAGAACAGGTAGTTTCAAAACCATTGTTAGCGAATAGGAAGATTTGTGAATCATTGTGAACCTCGACTTTGATTGTGAGCTTGCAGGTTCCTGCACGTGAAATAATTTAATTTATTTCACGACCCGGTTTCGTCCATAACAGTTTCCTCTTCGTGAGAGTTGTAATTTTTAGGAGCAATAAAAGAATACGAACGTCGTGAAAATATGAACATAAACAAACTACTCCGTCTCCGAATCTTCGGCCCTGAATAAGCCGGCGAATGAGCATTCCAGAATAAGCTCGTCGGTGTTGTGGTCAATGCGCAACGTTGTGGGTCATACCTTCGCAGTCCTTAAGCCCTGATAAAGCAATGTAAATGGGATTGCCTTAAATAGCACATGACCTCTTGCTCACTGCTTTGCATGCAGCTTCTGCGCATTGCCGTTCTAGGCATGCCTCGTTCTATGCATGCCGTGATGCCGCATCTATCGTGCATTATCTGCAATCAACACTTGCAACGGGATAAATATGTTATCCAAATCTCAGAACCCAGCTTAATATATATGTCACAGCATTAGAGGACTTGCGTTAAAAAAACGCAGATAGGCCTCTATAGGCCTCGTATGTTTTCCGTACCATACACGGCTGTCCTCTAATATCAGGGAGACATTACGCGGCAAATTATTACATCACATAACATGTGGTGCTGTACATTGCACACGATGAAATTAAGTGTCACCTTGCTTTCTCTTACAAAAGGCCTGCCGGCTGACTTTCCTTTGCGGGGTATTAAATTCAGTGCAAACGAGTCCAAACGGTGGTTTGGATCTGCTGAATGAATTCAACACCGTACTGTGCTCGTTGACCGACGTTGCTATGCTTCAGCTCAAATCAAATTCTTGAAGAAAGCCAGGACACTTATTGTTGAATATAAAACTTTTCCGCTGACGTTTTGCCAACGCCTTCTTTGTAAGAAAGCCTTCAAGTCTTAATATCAACAGGATTTCAAGACAAGTGTTGTCTAAAAGTGGTTTAAATTTCAGTTTGCTGCGCTCCAATACATGCGGGCCGGTGCTGTCACCACGACGAGAATGTTCGCTCTAGCGCGCAGTGGCAAGGCAGCCCTGCAGTCAGTAGACTATGTCATTTCTGGTCGTTGGTGCTGCGTGAAAACGGCTGGCCTTACCTAAGTGTGCACCAGCAACCGTCGGGTTGAATGATATAAATGATGTAGCAGCTTTTAATGTTGCGGCACAGGATTTCAGGACCGGCGCATGAAGAAATTATAGTTGAGAGCCTGTTCTTATGGCTGTTTTGCTTACTATTGTTTAAATCTCTACGTATCGCGTGCTTTGCGGAAGAGACAACGGTGCACTCCTCATAAAGATCTAATGTGGTCGTCATTGATGTCGGGTATTACCGTCAGGAACAGCAAGGAATCCAGTACGAAACATATGCAATGAAACGGTACTAGGAGCAGGTAGATGCGAACATTGTACATGCGGCGCACTTAACCAGGAAGACGGACGGGGAGCAAACGCCCCCAGAGATCGACCAGGGGCCTCCACGAGACCGCTTCTGCTCGAGGGTCGGTGCTAGAACGCCTGCAGAAGGATATTATTCGCCGTGGAGAGATTTCCGACATTGCGGCCCATTTCCGAGGTCGGAATGCGAGATCTGCCTGCCTGGTTAAATATGGTAGCCTATTGCAGTTGCTGTGTTGTGTTGTGTGAAAGTTACGCCATCCGCGGATAGCCCTTTATTTAATGCGATTACTCAGAGATTGAAGCTGGTACTCTCCCTACTACATCCAGCAAGAAATGTAGTAGATAGGGGCCTCGGACAGTTGTGCGATTCGTATGTGAAAAAGCTCGACTGTGTCCGTGTTCTTGTACTGGCAAAATTTTTTCCCTTAAAAGTGAGCACCGCCAACGAGGACAAGATGGTCTTCATTTTTGTGCTTGTTTATTTTATTTCACTGTAATTATTGAATGGTTAATATCTCTCGGCTTGTTTGTATTCTCTGTGAGCGCGAAATTTTTGCAGCAAGCTGATCTTTCTTTACTAACATTTGTTTCAGAAGTCCACGGGGCTACACGCACCTTAACTGCATCTCTCGTGTTCATTTTGTTACCTTGCGTGACTGCAGTTATTGCTGCGATTATCTACAGGAGGCGAGTCGCCGCGCAGTAAGTTTTGTCAGCAACGTTTTGAGCAGCTCTTCTGTTTAATGTGCTTAGTCCTATGCTTTACTTCCAATCCTCAAATTCTCCAGTACATGCTGGCGGTTTCCTTCCCGTCCTTTTCATCTTCTAGACGTATTGGAGAGCATTTTTTTTTACTGCGTGAGCAGTGTAGCTCTATTTCAGCCACAAAGCGTGGTGTCTGCATTGTGTCCGAAGCCCCTACCACCCACAGGGGAGCACTTCTCGGCCCCCACGGGTAAAAATGAGCCGCCTACTTACGACCTTCCACCCACCTCCACCCTTCACAATCCCACGACGAGATTATATTCACAGACACAATTGGAAGGAGATCAATGTAAAACCGAAATATACAAAGCTGCTTGCGTAGATTAGTTGGATCATACCGCATGCTCGCCTGGGCAATTTTCTTTTCCGGCACCCAGCTTCTTCGACACGCACAGTAAACAGTTAAAAACAAACAAAAAAACATGCGGACGCCGGTTCCCTGAGCACATTGTAAAGGGTTTGGAAGATTTGAAATATATATCAAGGCAGTAAATTAAAACTAATGTGTTTAGATCGAATACTTAGCATGTGTCAATATTGTTTGCTCTGTGCGTAGCGCGAATAAGAAACACATGAAGGTTAACGCTTATACTAGGTGTTTCACAGAAACCTGGCACTAATTTTTAAAAATATGCTTATTGCTTAGAACGTCTTCTCTGGCATAGAAATCGCACTTGTCCTGCCATTACAGAGCAGAGTAATAATGTAAACAAGTGAACTTTCTTCTTAGGATACTTAAGTTTTTAACTAGTACATTTCTCCTGATTGCAATTAGAGTTCCTCAGCTGGGCACTAGTAATAGCCGTATGAGTCTTTAGAATTTCGAAATCGCGATTACCTCTATTACTGAACAATTGTTTTGGATTTCGCGCAAAACGACGGAACCTACTGAAAAGCCCGCGTCTTTCGCGAGCGCAAAGCAACGGCCCCGAGTGACGTGCGACATAACGTTCTCTGTCCTTTTTGCACTTCGCTGCTCCAGCCAACACAGGAGAGAGAGGTTCACGTGACACGTACGGCACAGAGTGACGTGCGTTGGGAGGTGTTGCTTTGCGCTCGCCGAAGTCGCGCGCTTTTCGGAAGCGAACGTGTTTTTGCGCGCAATAGCAAAAACTGGTTGAGCTACGGAAGCAGGAGCACCCGCGTTTTCGAAATTCTAAATACTGATACGGTTGTTGCAAACGTGAAGCCAAGCCAAGGACGGAGCTGTGCTGACGTGTCTCGCATGGGCTCCCGCCTCGAAGCCACTTTTCGGCAGAAAGAGTCAGCCTTCGGGCTCGAATATTTTGGACGACATCCGGGCCATTGTCCAGTGCCTGCTGCAGCCGGATTTTGCCAATCTACGGACACCTAGGCATATTGCCGGCTGACTGCCGGCCTAGCCATCGAGCTCGACCTAGCTCGTCACCTCTCCGCCGGGAACTGAGCGCCCAGGGACCCGCACAGATGGAGTACGCCGTGGAAGGCGAGAAAATATCACCGTCGGAGCTCGAGGCCGGAAAATGGGAAACCATTCTTCGTTACCGCGACCGACAACGAGGCCTGAAGAATAAAGGGCCCGCATCAACCGACGACGAGCCTGCGCAGGGGCACGGCCAAGGCAAGTCTAATTCCAATTTTCCATCGCGAAAGAACGGGAAGAAGCTACTTGCACACAGCAAGAAAGCCCTTCTCCCGCGCTTACCGACCGACGACTACAAAATCGTCTGCCGACCACATGGTTGGAATCTGAGGGACTTTGCGCCCGGACTACTACTCTTCTGCGCCTGCGAGGTGGCCAGGCTGCCGTATGATACAGGAAAGAATGAAGACATTATCAGAGTCAATACGGCCAACAACACCTTTACGCTATGCACGCCCGATCGTCAACGGGCGACTGCATACGCCAATATTGAAAAACTGAACCTCCAAGGTCAAACCTACAAAGTAACGTCGTACGTGGCGGCGCCCGAAGACTCGGTAAAAGGGGTCATTTACAACGCCTACGCGGGAGACTCGCCCGAAGCGGTTCGCCAAGGCTTCGGAAACCGAAACGAAGGAATAGAAGTTGTGGATGCCCGAAGGATCGGGAAATCCAGGACAATACAAATCACCTTTTTTGGAAAGAAGCTACCCAGCCAAGTAATCTATCAGTGCGGCGTCTTTCGGGTCCACCCCTTCAGGGAGCAACATGAGGTATGCTACAACTGCAGGAGAGTAGGACACCGGGCCGATGTCTGCTACAAACCTACAACGAACCTTTGCCGCCGCTGCGGAGAAAATCACTCGCCTCCACCTGAGGGAGAACAGCCAACCTGCCAACCCGTATGCATCGTCTGCAACGGGGGCCACAACACAGGCAGCCGGAACTGCAAATTCCGGCTGATCAACAAGAACAAACAAGGAACGCCCCATGGCAACCAGACACCCAAGCAAGGGGACAACGACTCATCCCTACACGGACACCAGTCTAGGCCCACGAAGAAGGAACACGGTGCTACCGGAAAAGGAGGAAGCCACAGCCGGAACAACTCCAGCTCCTTCCCGCCCCTGGGGAACCCTGCAGGGAACGACAAGAGAAGCTCAAGCCGCGGACGCAGCGATAGCCGCTCCAATAAAAAGGTGAGCTGGCCAGCAGAGGCCTCCCATTCTATTGACGCTCGAGAGAAGGAGTTTCAGATCCAACTACAATCCCGAGACAGAGAAATTGCCAGCCTTAAAAAAGAGTTGGCTGACATTAAACGCCTGTTACAAGCGCATCAGGTACAGAATGCCACTGCGGCTAGAATGCCACCCACCGCGTCCCAGGATTCGACCAATAATGCGATGAAAACAGACGCTATTTGCCACACTCCCTCCAACGCGTCCCAGTCTTCAGCCCATAACGCGACGGACAAAGACGCCAGAATAGCAACTAAAAGACCGCGTCCCACAAAAGAAGGCGAGGAATCCAAAAGAAAGGCCGAGGCTTCGGAAGCAGACACCCCGCAGCCGTCGAAAGCGCCTACCAAACTCAGGGCAGACATCAATACTCTGTCAGAGAGAACTAGCGCTATATCAACAGAACAAGCAACCTTCCAAGGCCTCGTTACTACCAAATTTGCAGAGATAGATATTCGCTTTGCAACACTAGAGGAACAGGTATCCCAAATAGCCACCTGCATGCAGCAAATAATGGATAGGCTTACAACTATCGAAGCCCGCCTACCACCCACCTTGGATCTGTCCACGACGCCACAACCATCTATAACCCAACATGGCACCACGCCAAAAATTTGAAATTTGGCAATGGAACTGCAGAGGTTTCCGCCGCAAGCGGGCCCACTTGCAGCTCCACATCCAACAAGCACCGTCTGTTCCAACCCCAGACGTGATTGCATTGCAAGAAGCTAGCGGCAGGGCTACACTGCCAGGCTATAAAGCATATCTGCCACCTCATTATGATACTAGTAACGCAGCCGGCTCCTTCACAGCCACTCTGGTGCATAGAAATATCACCGCAATTCAACATTTTATAAATGATTCGGAAGAAGATTACACCCTACTTGAAATAGTACCAAGGCAAAAAGGAGGCTCAAATCTCTTCATCCTTATGTATACAACCTTCCCAGAAACAAAGGCAATGGACTCCCACACTTGTTGATAAACACAGGAAAGCTGGCTGCTAGGGCTCAACTATTAACTGTGGGAGACTTCAACGCTCAACACCCAGCATGGGGATATACCAAAGCAACTCCGAAAGGGAACCTGCTCTGGCAAATCATAGTCACTAGGGCTCACAACGCTAAGCAACCCGAGCGACCACACACGCATGGGTAACAGTGTATGTGTAGACACATCTCCAGACTTATCCCTCTCTAAAAACGTCAAGGACGCAAAGTGGGTCAACACCGGCCAAAACCTTGGTAGTGATCAGTTCATCCTTACCATCACCTTCCCCACGACAAAACTTAAAAACAAAGCAAAAGAAATACGAACCACGGATTGGGACAAGTTCAGGCAACTTCGCGACAAAACAGCTCCAAAGGAGATCTCTAACCTTAGCGACTGGGTTATCTCCCTGAATGAGGATGTCAGCTCCACTAGCGTTGTGGTGCCAGTTGAGAAGGAGGAGCAGATTGCAGACTCAAAACTGTTACACCTGTGGCAGGCACAAAAAGGCCTCCAAAAACGCTGGAAGCAGCAAAAACACAACAAGCGACTACGCAAAAAGATCGCTGAAATCGAGAGGCGAATCGAGGAACATACACTTACTCTCCAAACACAACAATAGAACCAAATATGTGAAAGCGTCAATGGACAGCTCGGAAATAAGAAGACATGGCATCTTCTAAGACACCTGCTCGATCCAGAACAAACACGTCCCGTGCAACAAAGTCAACTGTACAGACTCATACATAAATATGAGGGTACAACTGAAGACCTAATCAAAGAGCTAGCAGACCGTTATCTAAACACGGATGATAGTACCACACACCCAGACTACCGGGGGACTCCTAATACAAATTCAGACGCAGACATCACAGACGCAGAGGTCTGGTACGCAATTGGAAAACTGCGGACAACATCTGCGGCAGGACCAGACAAAGTAACAAATAAGACTCTCAGGAACTTAGACGCAACGTCGATCGCGGTGGTTACAGACCTTATGAACAAATACTGGCATGCAGGCACCATACCACCAGAGTGGAAACACGCGAAAATCACTTTTATTCCTAAAGCGGGTAAGAAACTCAGCACTGAGAATCTACGCCCAATTTCATTAACATCATGCCTAGGCAAACTCATGGAGCATGTCATCCTCAATAGGCTCCAAAACTATGCGGAGGACATGAACCTCCTACCTGAAACAATGTTAGGATTCAGGGCCCAACTATCTACCCAGGACATTCTCTTGCAGCTTAACAAGGACATAATTGAAGCTGACGAGGGAACAGGAACGAAAGCAATATTGGGTTTAGACCTTGTTAAAGCTTTCGACAACGTCACCCACAAAGCCATCTTGACAAACTTGTCAGAAATCAACCCCGGAGAAAGGACGTACAACTACATCCGATCCTTCCTCACTAACAGAACAGCAGTGATAACGGTCGGAACAATAGAGTCTGCCCCAATCAAACTAGGAAGTAAAGGAACGCCACAGGGCTCCGTCCTGTCCCCTTTCTTTTTTAACCTCTCCCTCATCAAAATTCCCCCCAAACTGGCACAAATACCAGACCTACATCACACGTTCTATGCAGATGACATCACACTTTGGGTAACCAAAGGATGCGAAGGCTACATAGAAGACACACTCCAAGCAGCAGTGGACATCATCGAGGCATGCGCATGGGATTCCGGCCTCACTTGTTCTGAGCAAAAATCTGAACTCTTCGTGATCCGTCGTAAACAAAGAGGTAGGCGTACCACGACATCCCCCCCCGCAAATAAACGTCTATGTTAATGGACAATCTGTCAAAGAGGTACAAACCATGAGAATACTGGGGTTGTATTTACAAACAAATGGAAAAAATACTGACACACTCACTAAGCTAAAACGCACGGTAGAAGCGACGGCGCGATTACTCCGCCGCATAGCTAACCGCAGACAAGGGGTGAGGGAAAGAGATTTATGCCGCCTAGTGCAGGCCTTTGCGCTGAGCAGGATACTCTATGCCACCCCTTATCTGAAATTTTCGAAAGCAGAAAAGGACAAATTGGATAGCATGATACGGCAGGCCTATAAGGCTGCGTTAGGACTCCCACTAAATGCCTCAACCGAAAGGCTTATGAGGTTAGGAATACATAACACCTACAATGAACTGAAAGAAGCCCATTTAATGGTTCAAACAGCGCGATTAGCCAATTCCAGAACTGGCAGGAGTATTCTTACCAGGCTCGGAATTAACTTTCAACCTACGAATAACGATGCTAAAGTAGACTTACCCCGCGCCTATAGGACGGCCCTACTAATCAAACCACTCCCCAAAAACATGCACCCCTTACACCATGAGGGTAGAAGACAAGCACGAGCCAAAGCCTTACATAAGAAATACAGACAGTGCGCTGCAACACTTTATGTAGATGCGGCAGAATACAAAAATACCAATGCCTTTGCAGTTGTGGTTGTGAACGAGAATGGTGACCACATCGTCTCGGCGACAATCAAAACGAAATCCTCTGAAACGGCAGAAGAGGCGGCTATAGCCCTCGCCCTAGCACATACCCAAGGGAGCAGCATCCTCAGCGATTCCAAAATGGGTATCAATAATTTCGCTAAAGGGCGAATTACAAACACCTCCCTTAGAATCCTTAACGCAACCAAATTCTCACCAAATTATTCTGAATTGATATGGGTCCCAGCCCATTCGGGGAATCCGGGGAACGAGGCAGCCCACAATAAAGCCCGAGGTTTCGTCGACCGGGCAGTGGATGAGTCTGGCTCCCTGAATTTCACGAAGGACTCAATGATCACATATCATGATCTCACCAATCATTTTAAACTAGAGAGGAGAATTTTCCCCCCTCCAGACAAAAGACTTACTAAAGAACAAGAGGTTACGTGGCGTCGTCTACAGACGAGATCGATACGCACCCCATCACTCCTCGCGCACATTTATCCAGATCTTTACAACCCAAACTGCAAACACTGTGGCCAACGTGCTACCTACGATCACATCCTGTGGGACTGCAAAATAGAGCCACCTCCGGGTGATCTAGTTACAGCTCCTTCTCTCGAGCGGTGGGAGACCGTGCTGGCTAGCTCTGACCCCAGAACGCAAGTTTTGGCGGTGGAGTGGGCTGACAAAGTCGTCGAGGGCTATGTACTCTCGACCACTTAACGCGACCTCTTGCCAAGCTCTTCCCGGCGAATAAAATGTTTTACAATAAAAATAATGTTGCAAACGTGCGGCTGCAAACCTGTAATGTGGCCAGACCCATAATCGAAATATTTCGAAAGTAGACGATTATAAGTTTGTTAACCACCTTTCCAGTTAGCACAAAACATCTATTTTGTCATATGCGCCAACACTACCTTCTCTAGCTGTTTCAGCTGATTTAAAAAAAAAGGCGCGGCAGGCAATCCTGACACCGCTGGTATGTATGCTAAGCAAGACGTTGCGTACAGGCTGCAGTTAACACGGCAACACAAGGCATAGATAGTTTTGATACCTACAGAAATCTTTGGCCCGTTGCTAGCAGTAGGCGATCTCATTGTGTTAATATTTCATGCACATGCATTCTCTTGTGGTTCGGAAACGTGCATCTAATGTGTTAACTTGCTGCTTGGTTCATACGAACAGCTGCTGTAAAATGTTCATTTCGTTTAGTCCAAGAGAAGCTTCTGAATGTTGTCGCATTGCTGTTCACAATGACACTTTGAGTGCGCAACCAACGCAGCATCGCAGCAAGAATTTCTAAAGCCAGACTAGTCATTAGGGCCGTAACTACACCATCCGAATTAGTTATTTCCTTATCTAAGCGAGCAACCACGCCGATGGAGTACGGGCCTCACGAACACGTTTATTTCATTTGGTTTGATGGGAAAAGGCATAATGTACTTGCAGTTTAGGCAGAGTTCGTTGCAGGAGATGATAAGTGCACCCCTAACAAAACGACCGCCATCACAGCACTCTTAGCGTAACTTTATTTCTCCTACTTTACCCTTTGTTTCGTCCTACTGTCTATTCTTTACGCAGCACTGACAGTGACAACGTTGATGCCAGTTGATGCACTCGTTATTTTCCCTATTTATGTTACTATAGACTCTTGCATTTACCCTTTAAAATAAGATGTAACACGGTTCCTATGCCAATTATGATATTTTAGGCACCATTAGTTCCGTAATTAATGCCAGTGGTGAAATGCGCACCTCTTTCAGGGGGTGCTGAATGGTTTACATTGCTCTCTCTCACTACATGACAGTTACGTGTGCGACACAACCTAACTCACTTAATGCATTCTTCAAAATATTGTTTCTGTTCCCTGATGCGTCCGTAATATTTCCTCAGTTTTAATGCCGGTGTCGCCAGCGTTACGATAATCGGATTCTCCTGTCACAACGGAGGTGGCACGTTTCCACTGGTGTCACGTTTGTTTCGTTTAGATGTGAATACGGTCAGTGGACTTCAGGTCTACGCGACGTTGATTATTCGTTGTTTATTTGTTGTGTCGTTGTTTATTCGTTTAACTCTTGAAATATGATTGAAAGTTTTCTAGAAGCGTATACTCTAGGCACTCACCTCACGGTAAGCAGACACGATGATATCCCGCATAGTACGACGGTGGTTGGAAATTTTTTGTTCGTGTAGCAAGTGCACACATGCTTCGATCTAGTTTTGGAAGGAAGCTATATGTTTCAGAGCATAGTTTAAGCCTAGTACGCGTATACGCTGTATTCGAAATTTTACAAAATGCGTTCAAACCTCATTGTGCGTTTTCCTAGGAACTCACCTCTTTCCTTCTGGAATCCCTCTTATAACACAGCGGCCGCAGAAGCGTGAGTAGTCTTTTTTGATCGTCCTAGCAGTTAAAGCATTATGAGCTAGTATTCGTGGTTTAGGATGCTCTGATTAGGAAGGCGGGGTATATAATTGCTTTTTGCTCTTGATATAGAGCATTGATAAGCCATAACTTCGAAGGTACTGGTAGCGGAGTGTGCGAGTTGAGGCTTCGGTATTTAATGACAGATCACGCTTGCTAGTGCAAGCATGTGCATGTAGGTTTCCTATGAAAAGGAAAAGAAAATCCCCTTTCGACGACTAATACCTAACTATTTAGGTGCGAGTGTAGACCTCACTTTTTCGTAGCTCTATATGGTCAATATCAGAACGAATAATGTTTATTCGATATTTTTAACTTCAGTGAAGCTCCAACAGAATCATTTCTTGTGAGCAAAATAACGGTTTCCTATCCTATTAGCGCTACCCTGGCATCTAATACCTGCAATTAAAACTGCTAGCCTATAAAAAATTGTTGCATGATTTTCGAGCACAATATATATGTGAAAGAGGTAGTTGTACATTAGAAATCTGGCTTGAAATGGCGCGGATTCAAAACGCTGTGGCTAAGTGATTGGCTAACAACGAGAACCTAAAACACGCCTTTCGAAGACTGTACGCCATGACTGGGAATAGAATCCAATGATAACAAGAAAAAGAACTCATCACACAGCCGAGCCCGCGGATGTCGGTAGAGGCTTAGAAAAACGCCGTCGACTTATCCGACGATGCACACGCTATTGACCCAACCGCGTTATCCGCAAACAAACTGCTATTCTAGCGCTCTGTTCGTCCTTCTTCTCGTCCTGGTTCTTCCCTTCTTTAGCCGTGTGCCGTTGCGCTGTTAAACTTTGAGCTCCAATGTACAACACCAACTAGTCGAGAAACTAATTGTGCTATCGATGGCTGAAGCAGAGCACTACGCTGGCCAGCTTAGCAGTCAATCTGGCACGGAATCTGCGACAAGCAAAGGGACACAACTTGCACCCCGATGACTTGGGCGCTCTTGCGCCATCTTTTGTAATTCTGACAACAGTAAAGTGACCAAACGCAAAGACGTCCAAAGCATAGCACATAGGTCGGGTCTTTCCGCACCGGACATGATGGAGCGGTTAGATCAGAGTTCCGTACTAAGTGCAGCAAAAACAGCACAGCGCAATTACACAGCGGCCCCCTCTTGAGCTGTATGTACACTTCCTGATCCGGCGTGGGAAGGTAGAGGTGGTGCCGATTGAAACCAGAAAGGACAGAGCGCCGGACCCGGATGAAGTGCAGTATCGACTCCTCCTCCGAAATCTTACTGACACATTGCTCACAGCGTTCATGCGATACACGAATACTGTGTCGACCACCAGCATGGTGCCCTCGGGTTGCAAGCAGGCGACCATTACGCACATTCTATAGGCAGGCTAGCAGCTTTCCATCGAAAACCTGCGGCCTTTATTACTTACATCAAGGGTTGGTACGCTCGTTATACGCGTAATCAGCAAACGTATGGCGCAATTCTTGCGCGAGCACGAAGTCCTAGCAGATGCGCAATAAGACTTCTGGAGGAAACTCACTACCCAGTATTTCCTCCCACAACGGAAGCATGAAATGGTGGATAGACGCAGCTGAGTGGAAGCAGGCGCCATCCTTGCCTTAAACTCCAAAGGACATTTTTAAGACTGAGTGGCGCCTACATAAAAGATCAACACAGGAAAACGATAGACTAGAGTTACTGTGTTCGTCTATCTTGTGTGCGCAACAATAACCACGCTACAAAAACCTAAATATAACCACGCACGAACGCGCCCAGATAAAAGTTCTAAACTTAAAAGGAAAATGGGACAACTTTATGGGCCACGGAATTCTCTACACCCTTGAGACTATATATTGCGGGCAGCAGATATATAAACAACGTGCATTTTTTCATGCGCGACCGCAGAGCAAGGATTCATTACCAGTGTGATGACCCCCATAATGCGCAGGTCCACACGGGACGGAGAGGCAAAGAGACACCGTATGGCTCAGTTTAAACAAACAGGTATATTCAATAATTACACATGATGAAGATTATACATCAGAGGCTGGGGCGTCCGAGCTTACGTGCCGACGACTTCATGGGGGCGATGGAGTGGCTCCGGAGTTGGACTCGAGCGGTTGCTGGCAGAAGCTGCACGCCGTCGGGCTTCGGCACTGAAGGCTCTCTTGGCGAACGATGTCGTCCTCAGCGTGTATGCAGTAGAATTTCAATAGTCGTCCGTTTCTTCGAGGATGGTTCACAAACCCTTCCTCTAGTGTCGTTCGGCTTGGAAGATGAACAGGAGGCGAGCTTGTAGATGATGACAGCAGAGCATAATCTTACAACAGAACAAACTTTGCACTACTTTACTCATCGACCGGGCAGGTTAGTGCCTAAGTAGCATCACATTACATGCTAAGCATGGAGCCCCAGCTCAGACTGAACTGCATCCGTTTACATGCGCTTTTAAGCACTTGATTAACAAAGGACTAAGGGCGGTCATTTCCAGTGGCCCGCCCAAAGCATCAATTCTCCAATCCAAAATAACATGCGAGATGGGGACCACCCCTTGGGCTGGGCTTAGCCTCGACCCCAGAGTCTGTTAACAATACAAACTAAATAAACAACAAAAACGCCACCACTCTCTCTCAAGTGAGAGTATACACAGGCTCTCTCTTCGGAGCTAATTCACTAGCGCCTGTTTTTCCACATTCTTGGCGAGTACTGCCTGTCTGTCTGACAGGTGTCCGTCACGGCCCTTCTGGGAAGCTGTGGGTGCCTTCCCGGCGATAGCCCACGACAAAAGGGGGGGGGGAGGGAAAGAATGTTGTCTTCTCGGTAGCGCATAGCGTCGGCTGTGGTACGGCGCGCTCTGGCCCGCTGACAGCTCCCTTGTCCTGGAATGTGCCCGGAAATTGGGGAGGATAAAGCCTGTTTCCCCGGGGCGGCGGCGGGTCCGGTTTTTCTGGTCGTCACTCAAAGAGCATGGCTGGGTAATTGATGATGCCGCTGTCACGGGTCTCCGTCTACGCCGCGCCGTCGAACGTGGATCCTCGTAGCACACACGGAATGACACACTCGCTCACCCTCCAGAAGAATGTTCTCCGAACATTTGAGTCCACGCAGCTCCCCTTGTCTTTCTGAATCGCCTCGCACAGTGCGTCCGACAAAACACTTTTCGCTGCACTCAACACCACTGCACAACACCATATGCCTCCGCTGTCAATACTGGCGTCTCCAGGGGCAGCACTGATCTTCTTTTACAGATAAACATGAAACTCAGCACCCAAGCCTCTCCTTTCTAGTCCAAACTGGACGAAATAAATTTACCACAGTTACAAAGGAGCTCCCACTTCTAGCACGATCATGGCACAGACAAAAATATAGATAACGAAAGGAAGTAGGGCAGGTTCTGCATGCGCTCCGCATGCTCTCCTGTGAAGGTGTTACTTAATGACAGAAAGGTTTAACTACCAACTCCGATATCTTAACACATAAGCACATAGCAATGTTATGAGCTGCGGCATTACACAATTCTAACCAGTTCACAACTCCGCTCTGTTTACGCCATTAGTCCGACTTAGCTTTCCGATTTCGCAGCGGATATCGGCCTTCATGAGTCATACTAAGTAAGTCTGTGCCCCTTTGTCTGCTTTGGGACCCGCGAGGGCTCGTGGCAGGAGCCTCTCCTGGCGTTATCTGCGCGGCAACCTCGCGCGCTTCTTCTTCTAGCAATGCATGAAGTAAATCCGGTGGCATTCCGGCCGTCACCTCGGGCGCCTGCCGAACAAATGCAGGAGAGGGCGTTTCTTGCGAACTATCTGCGCGCTCCGCTTCACTTCTGTCCCCATCAAAATCCGCGCTTTCCCTTTCCTCATTTCGTGAATACTGAACCGGTGCCGACTTGAGGCGATTTGCGTGTATCCTTATCAAACGCCGGTTCACGTCTCGGATTCTGAAGTTTACCGGAGAAAGCTTCTCGATAACCTCGCACGGTCCTCTCCACTTCGTCTGGAACTTACGAGCTAGCCCAATCTGCCTTTGGCAGTTTTCAATGTACACGCTGTCCCCCACAATAAACGGCGCGTCTCTAGCACTGCGATCGTGCACCTCCTTCCTGCGCTTCGCCGCTTTCTTTAAGGACTCCTTTGCGATGTCCCTCGCCACTTGCAAGCGCGATTCTAGCTCAACCTTATAGTCGTCCAGTGAAGCGTATGGGACACGACGGGGGCCCTCTGGCACTTCACTAGGCTGGTCCGGGTCTCGGCCGTAGAGAAGAAAGAATGGCGATTCGCCCGTGCTCTCGTGTGCTGCGGAATTGTAGGCAAACATTGCATACGGGAGCCACAAGTCCCAGTCCCGCTGGTCGCGCGAAACAAAATGCGACAGGAACCCGGCCACGGTTTGGTTCAGTCGCTCCACCGCGCCGTTGCAAGCCGGATGGTACGGTGTTGTCTGCTTCTTAGCGATCTTAAGCAGCTCGCAAACTCTCCTCATTAGCTGCGACACGAAGTTCGTTCCCCGATCTGTCAAGAGTTGCCTCGGGGGTCCATGTCGGAGCACGATTTGTTCGACAAATGCTCTTGCAACCGTGTCTGTCTTCTGATCTGGGAGTGCTACCGCTTCCGCGTATTTTGAAAGGTGGTCGACAAATACTAAAATGTACTTGTTTCCGGAAGTGGTCGTGGGCAATGGGCCCATTATGTCCATACCTGTCCGCTCGAAGGGAGCCGAAACCTCAGGGAACGGCTGAATTGGAGCTGGTCTTCGTCCCTTGGGTGTTTTTCTTTCGAGACAGGAATGACACTTCGCACAGTAGTCTCTAACACCCTGTCGCATGCCACTCCAAAAGTACAAACGCTCCACACGCCTGCGTGTCTTCGCTACGCCAAAATGACCGGCGCATGGCGCATCGTGAAACGCGCGAAGAACCCTTTCTGTCCACGACCGAGGTATGACGACTCTCACCCAAGCGGTTTTCTCTGGTCTCCCTTTCCTGGTTGGCCTCGTGCGCCGACACAGGGTGCCGTCTTTGTCAATGAAATAACCTAGCTGTTCGGGATGAGACGGTGCGCCCTCTAAGCTTTCGATTATTCGCTTCAGGTCAGGATCTTTGCACTGCTCTGTGCGTAATTCGGCGGGGTCGACTACGGGGACAAACTCTTCTATAGCTGCCACGGCAGCTGTGCGGCTGAGTGCATCAGCATTCAGATGTGTCTTTCCTGACTTATGCTCAACTTCAAAGCAGTATTCCTGCAGGTGTAGATTCCATCTAGCGAGTCGCGAGCTAGGGTCCCTGACACTCATCACCCATTTCAGAGGATGGCAGTCTGTGACTAGCTTGAATTTGCGGCCGTAAAGGTAGCATCTGAAGTGCTTTACTGCCCAGACAACGGCGAGGCACTCCCTTTCCGTAGCTCCGTACTTTTGCTCTGTGGGGCTCAACTGTCGGCTAGCAAAAGCAACGGGATGTTCTTTGCCCTCGATAACCTGAGATAGCACGGCACCAACTGCGAACTTTGACGCATCTGTGGCCATAACGAAGGGCAAACTAAAATCCGGGTGGCGTAACAGCGGTGCACTCATTAGCTTCCTTTTCAGGGCCCCAAAAGCATTCTCCGCGTTTTCGTCCCAACGAAAGGCGACATTTTTGGCTGTTAAGGCGGTGAGCGGCTTAGCGAGCTTGGCGAACTCCTCTATGTGCCTTCGGTAGTAACCGATCAGGCCGAGAAACTGCCGGACCTGGCGGACGCTAGTCGGGGATGGAAAATCCGAGACACACCTTAGTTTCTCAGGGTCCGGTCGCACGCCGTCAGCTGAAACAACGTGCCCGAGGTATTTCACCTCGTTTTTGAGGAATTGGCACTTAGAGGGCTTCAGTTTGAGACCCGCTGCTCTTAGTCGCACCAAAACCTGCTCAATATCGCGCAAATGGTTATCAAAACTGCCACTGTATATGATAATGTCATCCATATACACGAAGCACAGCCTCCCCAGAAGACCTGCCAGGATAACATCAGCGGTTCTCTGCCAGACAGCAGGGCTGTTGGCCAGACCCATCGGCATTCTTTTCCATTCATAGTGCCCTGAGGGCGTGTTGAATGCCGTTTTCTCGGCATCTGCCGGATCCATTGCTATCTGCCAGAATCCCGCCGCCATGTCCACTACCGTGAAGTACCTGGCAGAGCCCAGCTGAGAAAGCGTCTCCTGTATATTGGGGATGGGGTATGGATCGATGCGAGTTACGGCATTTAGTTTGCGGTAGTCCACTACCAATCGATACGAGCCATCTGGCTTTTCCACCAATAGTGCTGGTGCTCCCCAGGGTGACTTTGAGTGTTCGACAATGCCGCGATCAATCAGGTCCTGCACCTGCCGCTCCATCTCCTCACGTTGGGAGTAAGGAATCCTGTACGCACGCTGGTAAACGGGCGATGAAGTGCCGGTTTCTATCCTGTGCTTTATAACGCCACAGCAGCCCAAATCCAGGTTGGACGCGGCGAATACCTCCGAGTAGTCGTTCAGCAAACCAGCCAGAGCCTCCCTCTCCCTGGATTTTACGTGAGAAAGATCGAACGACACCTTTGGAGCAGCCGAAGGACTAGCATGCTCTACAGTTGCGAGTACCGTATCGGTGGGCTCACGTTGCTCTATCGCAGAGGTGAAGAAAGCCAATGTTTTGTTCTTGGGAAGGCTCAGTGGCTGCTGGCTACAGTTAACCACCCGTAGGGGCACTCTGTGGGCGTCATTAACTGTCACGAGGCACGCGGCTGCCTTCAGGCCATTGCTGAGAGAGTCGACCGGCTCAAGCACTCCCACGGCGCCGCTCTCTACATCTGAAGGCACAAACGCGTACAAAATGTGCTCCGACCAAGGAAGGACGACCGCCTCCTCGACCAGCCGGACGGCAACCCGCGAATATACCTTCTCCAATGATCCCACTGTTTGACGGGTGTCAATATCGGTAATGCGAATCTCAGCCCCTCTCCTGTTCAAAAACGGAACTTTTGAGCCGCCCGCATTAACCTCTTCCTCAGAGAATGAGACTACTACCTTCCCTTTTCTCAAAAAATCCTGCCCTAATATACCTGACACTCCGTTTGGCAGAGACACCGTGTCCGGGCATACGTAGCAGGGGTGCTCCAATGCAATTCCGCCGAGAGAGAAGTGTAACCGGTAGAGTCCACTTATGCCAAGAGGATCCCCCGTTATGCCTACAAATTTGGTTGCCATACCACCAGACGCTTCCAACACCTCGCGGTCCCCCTTCCTTCGAAGCGTGTTAAAACTGCTCTCCTTAAGCAATGTCACCTTTGACCCCGTATCTATCAACAATTCCATACAACAACCATTTAACTTGCAACGCACAACAGGGCATGCCTCGTCGGCCACACAAACTACCACCACCTCATCATCTACTGCTCCCTCCCCACGCTCCTCAGGCTGGGGAGGACTAACTAGTTTTTTGACTCGGTATCTGGAGCCCCGCTGTAGGCTTGCTTAGGGCGTGTCTCGCCTGCTTCTCTTTGTGGCTCCCCACGGCGCACGTTTTGGCAGAACCTGGCGATGTGTCCGCGACCCTGGCAAGCGAAGCATACGATTTCTTCAAAATCTCGCATACCGCGCCTGTAGCTTTGTGGCGGTCTCCGGTTTCCAGCGAATGGGCGCTGTTGAGCGCGCGCTTCAACCTGGCATTCTACCTGCTGAGATAGCAGCTGTTCTAAGCGATCTAACCGCTCTGTCAAGAGAGCAACCTCAGGGTTGAGCACCGCTCTCTCTATGACGCGTACTCTCGCTGCGGCTGTCGTTAACGCCTCATTTTGTTCCTCATCCAATGCGGCCTCCACGGCTTGGTCGAAATTGCTCGGCTTGCGCGAGAGCACGAACCGGCGCACGGGGTCTTGCAGACCAGCCACGAACAAAGCGGTCATTTCCTCTTTAAGTATATCCTCCGCGTATTTCTTCTTAAGCTGGTCTCCTTCCTCCTCCCTGCTTAACGTATCGCGCGCTAAGCGCTGAAGCCGCGACGCAAACGTTCGCACGTCCTCCCCTACCATCTGTCTGGCGTCACGGAACCTTTGTACTCGCACGTGACGTGGTTCAGTGTCAAAATGCTCAAACGCGAGCTTCTTAAATTCCGCAAATGATTTTGTGGATTTTACTTTTTCGTCTCGCCATGCAAAATCATGAGCAGCTCCTGCCATCGTACACCTCGCCATTCCCAGCATTTGAGCATCGGACCATCCCCCCATTTTCCCAATCTCTTCTAGCATGGAAAAGAAATCGCAGATTGGAACCCCTGTCTTATCTCCCGTAAACGTCGGAATGACGCTTCCTAATGCCAGCATGCTTTCTCCGAGCGACGGCTGTGGAGTGGGAGCTCCCTCAGATACAGTCATTTTTTTTTTCAAGCCCTCCAGTGCCTCAAGCCTCTCAAATGGGGGTAAAAGTCCCACAATCAGTCCCGTGATTCCCTTTTGATTACAATTTTGAAGTCATGAATGTCACAGCATTCAGAGGACATTTGCTTTTGAGACCCCACTTCTGACACCAGTGTGATGACCCCCATAATGCGCAGGTCCACACGGGACGGAGAGGCAAAGAGACACCGTATGGCTCAGTTTAAACAAACAGGTATATTCAATAATTACACATGATGAAGATTATACATCAGAGGCTGGGGCGTCCGAGCTTACGTGCCGACGACTTCATGGGGGCGATGGAGTGGCTCCGGAGTTGGGCTCGAGCGGTTGCTGGCAGAAGCTGCACGCCGTCGGGCTTCGGCACTGAAGGCTCTCTTGGCGAACGATGTCGTCCTCAGCGTGTATGCAGTAGAATTTCAATAGTCGTCCGTTTCTTCGAGGATGGTTCACAAACCCTTCCTCTAGTGTCGTTCGGCTTGGAAGATGAACAGGAGGCGAGCTTGTAGATGATGACAGCAGAGCATAATCTTACAACAGAACAAACTTTGCACTACTTTACTCATCGACCGGGCAGGTTAGTGCCTAAGTAGCATCACATTACATGCTAAGCATGGAGCCCCAGCTCAGACTGAACTGCATCCGTTTACATGCGCTTTTAAGCACTTGATTAACAAAGGACTAAGGGCGGTCATTTCCAGTGGCCCGCCCAAAGCATCAATTCTCCAATCCAAAATAACATGCGAGATGGGGACCACCCCTTGGGCTGGGCTTAGCCTCGACCCCAGAGTCTGTTAACAATACAAACTAAATAAACAACAAAAACGCCACCACTCTCTCTCAAGTGAGAGTATACACAGGCTCTCTCTTCGGAGCTAATTCACTAGCGCCTGTTTTTCCACATTCTTGGCGAGTACTGCCTGTCTGTCTGACAGGTGTCCGTCACGGCCCTTCTGGGAAGCTGTGGGTGCCTTCCCGGCGATAGCCCACGACAAAAGGGGGGGGAGGGAAAGAATGTTGTCTTCTCGGTAGCGCATAGCGTCGGCTGTGGTACGGCGCGCTCTGGCCCGCTGACAGCTCCCTTGTCCTGGAATGTGCCCGGAAATTGGGGAGGATAAAGCCTGTTTCCCCGGGGCGGCGGCGGGTCCGGTTTTTCTGGTCGTCACTCAAAGAGCATGGCTGGGTAATTGATGATGCCGCTGTCACGGGTCTCCGTCTACGCCGCGCCGTCGAACGTGGATCCTCGTAGCACACACGGAATGTCACACCACGATGCCTTCTTGTACGTCATCCGCTTCATGGACGGTGCGCGCCACAGGGCGTGATGCTTTCGCCCACGCTCTTTGGCCTGGAATTGGCAAATCTCTGAGCCACTCTCTCTCCCACAGATCGCTTAAGGCATTTCGCCTACGAGGACAGCATTATGATCTGGTCCCCAATGGTCTCGGTTGGAGGCGTAGACTACGCGCTCCAGAAGGCAACAGACGCTACTATACGTTGCGCGAAGCTCGTGGCTTGACATACTGCAGCGGAAAGTCAGAACTGATCCTGGCACATATGCACCTATTCCCGCGCTACCCGACACGCCTCATGGTACACCTCAGCGCACAATCTATCCCCCACTAAGATAGAAACCATTTACCCGGACTCTACATTCAACAAAACGGTAAAGCAGACGTCAGGATCAAGATAGAGTTGCTCTGGCACCAAATTACAGACTGAGGGACAGCGGCTGATTTGGGCGATTGTGGTGAAAAAACAGCTTGTACCTCCCCACTCTACGGAACTCTAGACACTGGAAGCTATCGTGTTTGGCCAGCAACACAAATCTTCTGCTCGCCTGTAAACCGACATGCCAATATTGCAGCGGCAGCCCTCTACTATGCAGCTTTTGCGTAGGTCCTAAGACACTATTGCACAAGGCCAGGGTATGTTGTAAAGACTTCAACCCGCCCATCCGCCAACCATCATGGTGCTCGTCCGCCCAGTGGCGGTCACTCCCTTGCCAGGCCTCCATCTCTCATGTTCCGCCATGCACGGGAGATTACAGCCAGCGCTGTGATTTTGTAATAAGTGGCCCATCCACGACGGCAAAAATGTTTTCCATTTGTTTTCTACATTTCATTAAAGTTGGTTCGCTCTTTTCTTTCCTGTTAAAAAATAAGGCACAACTGGGGCGAAATGACAACTAAGATGAGGAAACAAGAAAAGATTTAGGCTAAGAACAGAAGTCCTGCATCCGCGATTATCACGGACATATAGCATTCGTTCCCTCACGCTATAGAGGCAAAAAGGCGTGATTACGTTATTTGAGCAAATCCGTTCTGGTGTGTTATTTTCTGTAACTGCTGTCCTCTTAACGTTTCTGAAGTTTTTAAGCCCCTCTCTGCAACAGTGATGAGAAGAATCACGTACCGTACGAATTTCTTGAAAGCTCGTTGTGGCAGCTTTTTTTTCAGTTTATGCAGAACATTTAACAT